>NW_026014658.1:787663-790163 GCF_020379485.1 Brassica napus
GACACGTCTGGACAGACTGATCTTCACTTGATTGACCTTCAGTTGGACAGAACCTTCTCAACGCGATGACTCGAAATCAATAGAGAACTGATCTCGAAAACTCTCTAAAACTCTCGAAATAGCTCGGAATCACTTGCTTTCTTTTTCTACTTCTTTCTCTCTCTCTCTCACGTTTTTCTCTGAGTTTCAGGTGTGCTTGATGGTTTGAAATGAGCTGGGGTCGTGGGGTTTATATAGGATGCAGCAACCAATCAGAAACAAGCCGTGTGGCAGCCCGTGTGTCGCTTCGCATGGCTCCGGACGCATGCGTCGCGGCACCTCGTGCTCCACATGTCTGATGGCATGACCAGGACATCATGCAGAGTGACACCATGCCCTCCAGATGTCTGATCCACGGCCTGACCTCATCCAGATTGACACTCAGCGCACACATGTCGCTCAGCATGCTCCGATCGCAGGTTTCGCGGCACCTCGTGCTTCTGGGTGTCAATCAGCATGCTGTGCTCTCCTGGGCTTCAACACCTCCTGCTTCCCTTGCCACATACCATGCCAGGCAGGTTACATCACGTCCTTATCTCATAGATAAGGCCAGCTCGAGCTTCTCGGTCCATTCGACTGATTTCGACTCTTCCGGTGAATTTTCGTCCCGCGATCAATCCCGAATATTTTTCTACGCCTGTTCTGATGAGATGAATATTTTTAATAAACTCCAAGTGAATCCTGACCTTGATGGAAAATATTTCCCGAGCCTCCGGCTTCCTCGAAAAATCGATAATACCAAAATTAGGGTTTTCGCCCAACTTCGGGTTTTCCCGTCGTGCTTCAATCCCGTCGTGCTTGCTTCCCGTCCTGCTTAATTCCCGTCCTGCTTCCGACTTATAATGTCTTCAGAATAATATTTTACTGATACGAAGATATTCCGAGAAAACTTCGCGATGAAGAAACGTCAATCTTCAAAAACGTCGAGCTTCTAAACCGTCGTGCTTCCAAAAATGTTATGCTTCCAAAACATCCTTCTGATCAATCTAACACTTTTCTAACCATGGTCCAGCAGCTTATGGTTCACCCATGATCAATTCTTCGACCATCCATTGCCCGCGGTACGACCACTAAATAATAAATTTTTTTTTTAACGGGTTTCTACATTCTCCCCCCCTTAATAGAATTCGTCCTCGAATTCTTAGTTGCGCCGTTGCTCGTCTTCACAACATTCTCCACTCGTCTCCATAACCTCTTTACTCTGTCCAAAACTGTTCCTTGAGTGTCCTCCTCAAGGCCTCCACAATCGTCTTCTGTTGAATGATCGCTGGATCATCTCTTATTGTTGCTCTGCCATAACACACTGATTGCCCATGATACTATCTTGTCCTTTTGGTAGATATCATCCTTGTCCAGATTCCTCAAACCCTTTCTTGATCTTCGTCTTCCCAAATACTGATGAAGTTCTTCCCCAATGAAGTCTTGTTTCCTCCCATCTGTCCAGTCCATACCACTGTCCAGTTCACTGAATCTGCCTCCACTCTTTCGCTTCGGGTTTGGGTTTGGCCTCGAACTCCCTCCACTTTAAGGTTTTCATCCCTTAAAGTTCCGATCAACAAACATACTTACTCGCTGCAACTCAAAAGAACACCTCACATGCAAGTTAGTAGACAATTAACCAAATAATCTACTAACCCAGCAAATACTAACAATGCAACCTGACCGCAATTCTAACCAGCAACCTAACAGTTCTACCCAAGCAACCTAACAGTTCTAGATTCCACTATCTCAATCCTAATTCCTAAACCACAAATCCTATCGCTGGACGTGACCGGTTTCCCTAATGCCTTTTGTGACCCAATTTGACTCGATAAATATTTAAAACCGATTAAATCATGAGTTCCGGAAGCATGGACGATACCATGCTCTGATACCACCTCTGTAACACCCCCGAACCGTCCTAGACATATGGTCGACCCACCGGCCAACAATCAAACAAGAACATGACCGACGGACGACCCACACCAAGGGTTGGAGATGAAAGGCCAACCGGCCAGCCAACAATCAAACAAGAACATGACTGACCGTCCAACCCAACACCATGGTCCGGAAGCACTACGTGACGGGCTAGGGACAATCCGGTCAGAGTCACAAACTTTACTCCACGACCTAGACCAGTTCATCCACTAACTCGTCCCGCTGCGTCAAGGCATAAGGCTTTGCAACCCGTACCTAGAGTTAGCGTTTTCCGTTAGATCAAGGCCTAAGGCTTTTCAACCCGTACCACGACCTAACGTTGTGTTAGACCGGACTAGTCAAATATCAGAGTACTCATGAAGCGCATATAAAACAATTACTTTATTTATTCGAGAAATATCCATACATTGATATAATTCGAGACCGGTCCCGGCCTAATGCCAAATCGAGTCAACTAAACACAAATCCACAATACCGTTTACAAAAGGCATGAAAATCTACACCGGCGGTCCTAACGTCCAGCACGAAGCTATCCGATCATCCT
>NW_026014658.1:800163-812663 GCF_020379485.1 Brassica napus
TTAAAGGCTGCCTACGTACCCCTTTCGAGGATCAAGCCAAACGTAGTTCAATTGATAGAGCTGGACAAGAGATCGAACTGCCTGGGCGAGTTCGTCTAGTAATTGAGTGCCAGTCATAGAAACCGAACTTGTCGAGAATAAGCCTAAAGTTTCTAAGTGCAGAGAATTCCGAATCTAAAAAGTTCTCCCTCTCTTGCTCCTCGCCTAGGACTCCTTATATACTAGCTCCAAGGTCGGTTTACGCTTTTACTCTTCTGCCCTTAAGCCGTCATAGCATAAAAATGGAGATATTCCATTTTTTCCCGATCTTCAGAATTATCTTCAAAACTTCCGTATTTATCCGCGGAAACTTGACATTTATCCTTCCTTGTGGACCAAGCGTAAACCAGGCTGTGGTTTATGGGCTTTTGGTTAGGAAAATCATAGGATGGGCCTCGAGTCGTGTTTTAGGTCCCTTTGGGCCGTCTTCCGACTCGACACGTTTACTACGAGTTTTCCGCGGTTTCTAATCCGCGAAGTTTGATCGATGAATTAGAATGGCGGGAAACATGGACTGAGCTTGCTACGGTCTTCGGGAGATAGCATTCGAAGGTTTTGACGAGAAATGCAAGAACTGGTGTCGTATTGACGTTTGGAAAGGTTCAATCGCTGCACAGCGACCGAACTTTGGCTCGAGCCCGGTCGCTTCGTAGCGACCGAGCGGGACGAGCCCTCGGTCGCTACGTAGCGACCGAGATTTGGCCCGAGCTCGGTCGCTACGTAGCGACCGAGCGGGACGATTGCTCGGTCGCTACGTAGCGACCGAGCTTGGCTGAGCTCGGTCGCTACGTAGCGACAGAGCGGGACGGTCGCTCGGTCCCTACGTAGCGACCGAGCTTTGGCTCGAGCTTGGTCGCTACGTAGCGACTGAGCGGGACGATCGCTCGGTCGCTACGTAGCGACCGAGCATGGCTCGGGCTCGGTCACTACGTAGCGACCGAGCGAGACGGATGCTCTGCCGCTATGTAGCGACCGAGCGAGACGGACGCTTGGTCGCTACGTAGCGAACGAGCTTGGCTCGAGCTCGGTCGCTACGTAGCGACCAAGCGGGACGAACGTTCGGTCGCTACGTAGCGACCGAGCGAGACGGACGCTCGGTCGCTACGTAGCGACCGAGCTGTGTGCATGCTTGGTCGCCGCGTATCGATCGAGCTTGGCTTGTCCGCGGTCTGATTTCCATACTTGAGCTTGTCCGCGGCCGATTTGGATACATGTCCGTTTCCTTCGGACAATCGGTATTTAGTGGTTCGATTGAGATTTGGACGATATTTTACTGCAAGGCTGCTCGTAAAGATATCTTTACAAAGATTACTTTTCGTAAAAACGGTTATGCTGACTTTTACGGACTTTCAGGCATTGATTCCGTCGTGACCGATTTTGACCCCAACAGTTAGCCCCCCAGCTCGTTAGAACCATGAGCTTACAGCGTGAGGTTCTAGCGAGTGGCCTAGCAAGTTAGGCAAGTAAGGTGAGTTAGGCGGAATTAATGGTTGAAAAGGTCTGTGGTAAATGGTTTTCTCGCTCTTCTAAAAATAGAACGCGATAAGATTGGGGCTGCGCCTTATGACGGCTGCCTATGTACCCATGTTGAAGGGATCAATCCTTTCGTAGTTCGTCTTTGAGTTAAGGATCTTATGACTAGTTTTCTAGTGAGACCTTTATGGTCTAGTTTTTATGTAGCGGTTATAAGGCGTGTTGCTGCCGATGGCATTTTGTATGGATGTAGAAGGAAAACTACGAGTTGTCATCTCGTAATCTAACTCTATGTGAATTGCTATATCCGTAATCTGTTTCGAGAGTTTTCCGCAGTGTGTAAACTTGGGGATTTCTGAAGATTCTCGAATATTGGCAAAGAGACAAATTTTGGGATCTCGTATCAGGGTGTTTGATACTATGCCTAGAGATGTTAGAGACCAGTGCGCTGGGTTTAGGGCAAGACCTAGGTTTACTCCTGGTTTTAGAGGGTGCGATGACTAATTCGACTTACGTATCCCATTTCAGTTTCATCCTGATTCCATACCGATTTAAAGTCCGCGATAAGTTCTCGGCTTATACGACTTGTATGGTTGGAATCGAGCATCTCTCCGGAGATCGGAAGTGCTGGACCAAAATTTCGGATTTCTTTTATAGCGCTATTATCCTTGTGTCGGATGTACGAGAGTCATCTCTACGAGATGGCTAAGTCTGTTTAGGACGTTGAGAGTTTGTTGTGATCAGCAACAAACTTAATGGTAAAAAATACCGTTTCGAGTCTTCGCGAAGGATATGTTTTGAGAAGATGTTAGTGCGTATGACTGTCTGGTCTTCCAAGAAAATGTTTTTATCGAGGAAGGAAATTTCGTCGAAGAACGAATCTTCAGGCGTCTGCGACGTCTCGCGATGCTGAAGATTTGTTATTCTTTCGTATGCCACGTTTCGGGCTTGAAATGTTCGCGGGTTTGTAGATGTTTCGCGATGTTGCAAGGGTTTAGTCTTAGCCCTGCGTTTGAGAAACATTCTGGTTTGACTACAAATGTTCGCAGCCAAAATTGTTGTTCCTGTTTGGATGCTAATAGTTTTATTTGCGATCGAGGAATTATGACTGAGGTGTCATGTAAATTTGTCCATGGGAACAGGCGTTTTCCTTCATAGTGTTTTGTGAAGTGTTGGCCTTCCGAGATCTATTTCGTGGATTCTTTAGGATGTTTCGTATAGCTCTAGGAGCTTTGTTCTGAATTTTTCCTTACATGCCGCGTATTACGGTTAAAACGTTGCGGGCTTGGAGGAGCGTATTGAACTTGGTCAATTTTCGAAAAGTTTAGATTTTCCGTTAACCGTTTGGTTGTTAGGACTTAGTTTCGTTACGAAGAATTTATCATATGATTTCCGACTGTGGGCTATACGATAGTTTATCATATCACATAACAAATTTTACGAAGGTCGTAACTCAGTGACATGTATACATATGTCAAAGTAGCATTGTTTCTGCGGGTTCTACGAGAAACGTTCCCGTTGTGATTTTGATCTTAGGTGAAAGTTGCTTGGAGTTACCCATGGAGTATTACCGAAGTTTATTTCAATACGATCTAGTCGCGGTACGTTTTTCATAGGTTACGCTTGGACTGTGATTTGGTTGTTTCCACGTTGACGACTTGGGATATGTCGGTTCCGAGAAAATTGCCAGAAACGAATCGGTTTTAAGACGACGTTCATGTCTCTAACTTTTTCTCTCTTTAGGAAGCGAACTTGATATGCGTGGCGATCGTTTCTCGACTTTCGGAGAGTTCAGATCGGTTTGCAAGATATGGATGAACAATTATGGAACAATATATCGAGACAGGAAAAATCGCTTAAAACTTAGTTCGCTAGACTATCCGCCTAGGTTTTACGTTCCCTAAAGTTCTATGGCAGCCTCAAAGTAATTTCCTACGAAAATTCCAAGTCTGATTTCAAAAATTTCAAGTCGGAAATACCTTAGTTCTCTCGAAGATGCAGTTTTGTCCCTTCTCAGTTTTGCGTGCTCATTTCTGTTTCCTATTCTCGTGTATGTTCGCCATTTCCGACATTGGTGTTTATCCTTTGAAACTTGACATTTATCTTCCGAACTTGACTGTTATCTTCTCCTTAGATAAGACGTCGATTTTTGTAAAAAGGTCCAACGTAATCGTATAGTTAAGGCGGCTAAGGTGTTAAGTTTACCATTGCCGTTTTTATACGATTAATCTGAATCCATGCGAGAAAATAGGTCTTTGTGGGTTTTTTTTTATATCGTAAAGTCTCAATGGTAACTTCAATCGAGGCGAAACAAGAGACGTTTCGATCGAGATTCGAAAGTGAACGCAAAGATGGAAGTAGGGTGAGCAGAAACAAGCCAAGGAGTTTAAGATGAGGTTTACTTGTTTTTGTCGTAAAATCTCAACGGAAACTCCGATTGAGACGAAACGAAAAGCATTTCGATGAGAATTCAAAGGAGAACGCAAAGGAGGACCCCTTTGAGGCCTGACAGGTCGCTATAGCGAGTGAGGATGTCATCTCGGTCGCTATAGCGAGTGGAAGGGAGCTGAGACGAGTCCCACTTGTTTTCGTCGTAAAATCTCAACGGAAACTCCGATTGAGACGAAATGAAAAGCATTTCGAAGAGGATTCAAAGTAGAACGCAAAGGAAGAACCCTTTGAGGACTTACAGGTCGCTACGTAGCGACTGACAGTCTGACAGGTCGCTACGTAGCGAATGGAAGCAAGCCGAGAAGCGTCCTACTTGTTTTCGTCGTAAAATCTCAACGGAAACTCCGATTGAGACGAAACGAAAAGCGTTTCGATGAGGATTCAAAAGACAACCCAAAGGAGGACCTTTCTGAGGCCTTACAGGTCGCTACGTAGCGACTGACAGTCTAACAGGTCGCTACGTAGCGAGTGGAAGCAAGCCGAGAAGAGTCCTACTTGTTTTCGTCGCAAAATCTAAACGGAAACTCCGATTGAGACGAAACGAAAAGCGTTTCGACGAGGATTCAAAAGACAACCCAAAGGAGGACCTTTCTGAGGCCTTACAGGTCGCTACGTAGCGACTGACAGTCTGACAGGTCGCTACGTAGCGAGTGGAAGCAAGCCGAGACGAGTCCCACTTGTTTTCGTCGTGAAATCTCAACGGAAACTCCGATTGAGAAGAAACGAAAAGCGTTTCGACGAGGATTCAAAAGAGAACCCAAAGGAGGACCTTTCTGAGGCCTTAGAGGTCGCTACGTAGCGACTGACAGTCTGACAGGTCGCTACGTAGCGAGTGGAAGCAAGCCGAGACGAATCCCACTTGTTTTCGTCGTAAAATCTCAACGGAAACTCCGATTGAGACGAAACGAAAAGCGTTTCGACGAGGATTCAAAAGAGAACCCAAAGGAGGACCTTTCTGAGGCCTTACAGGTCGCTATGTAGCGAGTGGAGAGTTGGCTTGAGCTCGGTCACTACGTAGCGACCGAGCAGTGTGCATGCTCGGTTGCTAAGTAGCGACCGAGCGGGACGATCGATCGTTCGCTACGTAGCGACCGAGCGGGACGATCGCTCGTTCGCTACGTAGCGACCGAGCGGGACGATCGCTCGGTCGCTACGTAGCGACCGAGCATGGCTCGGGCTCGGTCGCTACGTAGCGACCGAGCGAGACGAATGCTCGGTCGCTATGTAGCGACCGAGCGAGACGGACGCTCGGTCGCTACGTAGCGACCGAGCGGGACGAACCTTCGGTCGCTACGTAGCGACCGAGCGAGACGGATGCTCGGTCGCTATGTAGCGACCGAGCTGGGCGGACGCTCGGTCGCTACGTAGCGACCGAGCTGTGTGCATGCTTGGTCGCCGCGTATCGATCGAGCTTGGCTTGTCGGCGGTCTGATTTCCATACTCGAGCTTGTCCGCGGCCGATTTGGATACATGTCAGTTTCCTTCAGACAATCGGTATTTAGTGGTTCGATTGAGATTTGGACGATATTTTACTGCAAGGCTGCTCGTAAAGATATCTTTACAAAGATTACTTTTTGTAAAAACGGTTATGCTGACTTTTACGGACTTTCAGGCATTGATTCCGTCGTGACCGATTTTGACCCCAACACAACCCCCCAGTACTCGAACGGTTCGGGTACGTAGTGTTGGACTGTTCGGTCCAACACTATCGAGGGCTGGGTTGAGGTCGATGGCCGGATTGTCCCTGGCGCTTGCATGGCCTTGGCCTGGTTTCATCCGTCTTCCAGTTTCTTTTTTGATTACATCTCAAGAGTGGTTGGAAAGATTGATGTTAGCGGGGCAAATGAACATTCGGCGTATGAGTGGTGATTGGATAGCTAGTGAACTGATCCGGGGCCTGTGTTGCGTACCTATCTGGAAGGAATTGTTAAGCTTTTGCTTAAAATGTTGTTTCCGGCATCTCCTTCAGTGGGGAAGTCGTGAACACATAAGCCGGCACTTGTGATCCTTGCGTCTTTGCATAGTTTATGCATTGTTCGTAAAGGTGAATAAGCTGTTTGCTGATATCTCGGTTGCGGAAATATTATGGCGGTGACTCGAAGAAATTCTGTCCCGCTAAGCACGTTTGTCTCCGGACAAAAGATGACGGTCAAGTCTGCGTCTGTTCCCACTTTCCATGTGTTTGCGGGAATATGACGTGGTCTTGTCCTGATTTATGAATGCTACCTGGTTGATCCTGCCAGTAGTCATATGCTTGTCTCAAAGATTAAGCCATGCATGTGTAAGTATGAACGAATTCAGACTGTGAAACTGCGAATGGCTCATTAAATCAGTTATAGTTTGTTTGATGGTAACTACTACTCGGATAACCGTAGTAATTCTAGAGCTAATACGTGCAACAAACCCCGACTTCTGGAAGGGATGCATTTATTAGATAAAAGGTCAACGCGGGCTCTGCCCGTTGCTCTGATGATTCATGATAACTCGACGGATCGCATGGCCTTAGTGCTGGCGACGCATCATTCAAATTTCTGCCCTATCAACTTTCGATGGTAGGATAGTGGCCTACCATGGTGGTAACGGGTGACGGAGAATTAGGGTTCGATTCCGGAGAGGGAGCCTGAGAAACGGCTACCACATCCAAGGAAGGCAGCAGGTGCGCAAATTACCCAATCCTGACACGGGGAGGTAGTGACAATAAATAACAATACCGGGCTCTTTGAGTCTGGTAATTGGAATAAGTACAATCTAAATCCCTTAACAAGGATCCATTGGAGGGCAAGTCTGGTGCCAGCAGCCGCGGTAATTCCAGCTCCAATAGCGTATATTTAAGTTGTTGCAGTTAAAAAGCTCGTAGTTGAACCTTGGGATGGGTCGCCCGGTCCGCCTTCGGTGAGCACCGGTCGGCTTATCTCTTCTGTCGGCGATATGCTCCTGGCCTTAACTGGCCGGGTTGTGCCTCCGGCGCTGTTACTTTGAAGAAATTAGAGTGCTCAAAGCAAGCCTACGCTCTGTATACATTAGCATGGGATAACATCATAGGATTTCGATCCTATTGTGTTGGCCTTCGGGATCGGAGTAATGATTAACAGGGACAGTCGGTGTAACACCCCCGAACCGTCCTAGACATATGGTCGATCAACCGGCCAACAATCAAACAAGAACATGACCGATCGACCGTACAATACCCAGGGTTGGAGATGAAAGGCCAACCGGCCAGCCAACAATCAAAGAAGAACATGACTGACCGTCCAACCCAACACCATGGTCCGGAAGCGCTACGTGACGGGCTAGGGACAATCCGGTCAGAGTCACAAACTTTACTCCACGACCTAGACCAGTTCATCCACTAACTCGTCCCGCTGCGTCAAGGCATAAGGCTTTGCAACCCGTACCTAGAGTTAGCGTTTTCCGTTAGATCGAGGCCTAAGGCTTTTCAACCCGTACTACGACCTAACGTTGTGTTAGACCGGACTAGTCAAATATCAGAGTACTCATGAAGCGCATATAAAACAATTACTTTATTGATTCGAGAAATATCCATACATTGATATAATTCGAGACCGGTCCCGGCCTAATGCCAAATCGAGTCATCTAAACACAAATACACAATACCGTTTACAAAAGGCATGAAAATCTACACCGGCGGTCCTAACGTCCAGCACCAAGCTATCCGATCATCCTTACCTAAAGCAACCTGCAAAAAAGGACAACGGAGTTGGATGAGTAATCTAGTATTACTCAGTGAGCTGGCGGCCTCTACCCGCAACCTAGACTCTACCCAGACAACCCAAAATAACAATCAATCTAGCCCTAGCATGCAATAAAAGCTAAGGCTAAGCAAACCGTTACTAAGTTAGACTTGGCCTCCTGCCATGATCTAGCTTCAAGTAACGGGAACCTGCATAAAAACAAGTCAACAACCAATCCCTAGTTAACCATATATACGCCTGAGTTCAGTACTCATGTAGTGTTAGACACTTAGACTATACAAGTATCACTAGTCGATCGACCAACAATCAAACAAGAACATGATCGGCCAACCAATGATACCGCATAGCTTTAATATCCTCCACCCTTCACAAGCAATCCCTCAAACACATACAGGCCAACGTCAGGCCTACAATAATAAAATACACACCAAGCCTAATCCGGTACCTAAGCCAGACTTAGGACTTAATGTCAGAACCTGCAAGCAAATCAATCAACCACAAACACAATCACAATAATAAGACTATGAGTAACTACGACTCGATCTAACTTGTAACGCCGTATATCGGTGCTACACTAACTCGAGGGTTCCTCACCCTCAAGACGACACAATAAAACTAACTCGACGCACTATTCTAACTCTAGACTCAATACTCTAACATGGGCCCTGGTGATCTCGTGTTCCTCCTCTCTATCGGCAATATCCTATCTCCCTACCACAAAGGCCAGAAGAAGGAACTTTCAACCGACCGCGGCCCACAGTCCTTCCGGTCACCGCGCGACAGCCCACAGTCCTTCGGGTCACTGTCCCATTACACCGTCGTGTAATACTCAGCCATAGTACATGACACCGTTCGTCTGAGTCTTCCCGATCCAGCGAATAAGGGGTTTCCTTGAACCCGCTGGGTACGAGGCCGAGGAAACACTAATCACCCCTACACAAGCCTAGTATGGGCGGGTTACGCACATACTGTCGGCACCACTCACAACAAAACAAACTCAATCTAGAACCTAACCTAAAGCCAAAGTTCCAGATCCTAACTAGACACTCGACTCTACAACACAAACCAATAGTACCAGTAGTCCGGCCTATATGGCCTAAGACCCTTAGTACTAACTACTAAACAATAATATCAATACTAAACAATACAATCAAACCGTTACCCAGATAGTCCAGCCTCCCGCCGAGAAACTATCTTTAAAGATAACGGGAACCTGCACTCAACAATATCAACACGCAAGAATAGAAAACATGATGCATCCTAGCCCTAGTCCTAGTCAGGTTATTAACTCAGTCTTAATTCCATTCATCTCAGCTTAGCCCTTGCTAAACTGAGTCCAGTTCCATAATTAAAATAACCCTAAGGACTCTACCATTCAATAGCGTGATAATTCTAATCTATATGCAGACTCGATCTACCCTAAATTCCTAGTGGAATTCAAACAAACCAACTCACAGTGTTCTAGGCGAGAAGCCGCTGGTTGATCGGAGAGGACTTGGCCAAAACCCAAGGGACGCCTTGACTGGACTGGACTGGACTGATCTTGACTTGGACATAACCTCGGCTTCATCATGAAGAAACTGACACGTCTGGACAGACTGATCTGGACAGAATCTCCTTTAGCTGCTGGACAGTTCTTCGGACATTTTGGCGGAGTATCGAGGAGAACTTCGACTGATCTGAACCCATGGAACTGAACTAATCTTGGACAGCACCTCCACTTGATTGTAGGAGAATATGACTGGCTTGGACGGATTGAATTGGACAGAGCTTCCGCATAACAATTGCAGAAATTCTTCGATTGGACAGAACTTCGCTTCTTGGTGAAGTATCGATCTTCGGAACTCAGCTACACTCTCTTTCTCTCTCTCTCTAACCACGTTGACTTGCTTCCCATCTGAATTGATATTCAATTGGTTGATCTTCAGTTGGCCAGAACCTTCCCTAGGCGCTGACTTGAAATCAGTAGAATAACTGTTCTCGAAAACTGCCGAAAAGACTCGAAAACGATCGAAACTCGAACTTTCTTTCTCTAGCTTTCTCTCTCACGTTTTTCTCTGAGTTTCAGGTGTTCTGGATGGTTTGAAATGAGCTGGGGTCGTGGGGTTTATATAGGATGCAGCAACCAATCAGAAACAAGCCGTGTGGCAGCCCGTGTGTCGCTTCGCATGGCTCCGGACGCATGCGTCGCGGCACCTCGTGCTCCACATGTCTGATGGCATGACCAGGACATCATGCAGAGTGACACCATGCCCTCCAGATGTCTGATCCACGGCCTGACCTCATCCAGATTGACACTCAGCGCACACATGTCGCTCAGCATGCTCCGATCGCAGGTTTCGCGGCACCTCGTGCTTCTGGGTGTCAATCAGCATGCTGTGCTCTCCTGGGCTTCAACACCTCCTGCTTCCCTTGCCACATACCATGCCAGGCAGGTTACATCACGTCCTTATCTCATAGATAAGGCCAGCTCGAGCTTCTCGGTCCATTCGACTGATTTCGACCCTTCCGGTGAATTTTCGTCCCGCGATCAATCCCGAATATTTTTCTACGCCCGTTCTGATGAGATGAATATTTTTAATAAACTCCAAGTGAATCCTGACATTGATGGAAAATATTTTCCGAGCCTCTGGCTTCCTCGAAAAATCGATAATACCAAAATTAGGGTTTTCGCCGAACTTCGGGTTTTCCCGTCGTGCTTCAATCCCGTCGTGCTTGCTTCCCGTCCTGCTTAATTCCCGTCCTGCTTCCGACTTATAATGTCTTCAGAATAATATTTTACTGATACGAAGATATTCCGAGAAAACTTCGCGATGAAGAAACGTCAATCTTCAAAAACGTCGAGCTTCTAAACCGTCGTGCTTCCAAAAATGTGATTCTTCCAAAATCTTCGTCTGATCAATCTAAGACTCTTCTAAGAAAGGTAGAGCAGCTTAATATGTCTCATGGTTCACTCACGATCCATTCTTCGACCACATCGTACTTCAAAAATTCTCGATCGATCCTTATTGCCCGCGACTTAACCACCACAAAGATACTCGACCACTCTTTTCTTTTCTTCTTTTTTTTTTTTTTTTTTTAACGGGTTTCTACATTCTCCCCCCCTTAATAGAATTCGTCCTCGAATTCTTAGTTGCGCCATTGCTCGTCTTCACAACATTCTCCACTTGTCTCCATAACCTCTTTACTCTGTCCACCACGGTTGCTTGAGTGTCCTCTTCAGGGCCTCCACAATCGTCTTCATATCTCTTCACTTGAATGATCACTGAGTCGTCCTCTTTCTTTTATTCTGCCATAACACCTTGATTGCCCATGATACTATCTTGTCCATGATCGTTCCTGATTACTCCAACCATTTTCTCGATCTTCGTCTTCCCAACTGCTGATGAAGTCCTTTCCCAACGAAGTCTTGTCTACTCCCATTTGTCCAGTCCATACCACTGTCCAGTTCTCTGAATCTGCCTCCACTCTTTCGCTTCGGGTTTGGGTTTGGCCTCGAACTCCCTCTACTTTAAGGTTTTCATCCCTTAAAGTTCCGATCAACAAACATACTTACTCGCTGCAACTCAAAAGAACACTTCACATGCAAGTTAGTAGACAATTAATCAAATAATCTACTAACCTAGCAAATACTAACAATGCAACCTAACCGCAATTCTAACCAGCAACCTAACAGTTCTACCCAAGCAACCTAACAGTTCTACCCAAGCAACCTAACAGTTCTAGATTCCACTATCTCAATCCTAATTCCTAAAACCACAAATCCTATCGCTGGACGTGACCGGTTTCCCTAATGCCTTTTGTGACTCATTTTGACTCGATAAATATTTAAAACCGATTAAATCATGAGTTCCGGAAGCATGGACGAAACCATGCTCTGATACCACCTCTGTAACAACCCCGAACCGTCCTAGACATATGGTCGATCAACCGGCCAACAATCAAACAAGAACATGACCGATCGACCGTACAATACCCAGGGTTGGAGATGAAAGGCCAACCGGCCAGCCAACAATCAAAGAAGAACATGACTGACCGTCCAACCCAACACCATGGTCCGGAAGCGCTACGTGACGGGCTAGGGACAATCCGGTCAGAGTCACAAACTTTACTCCACGACCTAGACCAGTTCATCCACTAACTCGTCCCGCTGCGTCAAGGCATAAGGCTTTGCAACCCGTACCTAGAGTTAGCGTTTTCCGTTAGATCGAGGCCTAAGGCTTTTCAACCCGTACTACGACCTAACGTTGTGTTAGACCGGACTAGTCAAATATCAGAGTACTCATGAAGCGCATATAAAACAATTACTTTATTGATTCGAGAAATATCCATACATTGATATAATTCGAGACCGGTCCCGGCCTAATGCCAAATCGAGTCAACTAAACACAAATCCACAATACCGTTTACAAAAGGCATGAAAATCTACACCGGCGGTCCTAACGTCCAGCACCAAGCTATCCGATCATCCTTACCTAAAGCGACCTGCAAAAAGGACAACGGAGTTGGATGAGTAATCTAGTATTACTCAGTGAGCTGGCGGCCTCTACCCGCAACCTAGACTCTACCCAGACAACCCAAAATAACAATCAATCTAGCCCTAGCATGCAATAAAAGCTAAGGCTAAGCAAACCGTTACTAAGTTAGACTTGGCCTCCTGCCATGATCTAGCTTCAAGTAACGGGAACCTGCATAAAAACAAGTCAACAACCAATCCCTAGTTAACCATATATACGCCTGAGTTCAGTACTCATGTAGTGTTAGACACTTAGACTATACAAGTATCACTAGTCGATCGACCAACAATCAAACAAGAACATGATC
>NW_026014658.1:830163-832663 GCF_020379485.1 Brassica napus
AATCGGATCACCTGAGGCCGGTTTAGACCATGCGCGCGCCTAACTCGACGGTTATGGACCGCGACCGCATTACTCAACCAGAACCACGGTTATAACCAATCCCAACATATCCACAAGGCCACGCCAATGTACAGAAGGAGTAGAAGAAGAATTGGATGAAAAGAATAAGAAGAATGGGACACAATCCAAACGCCCATGGCTAGACCGGTTTGGACTGTCCGATGGTCTTAGCCGATGAGTCGGTGGTTACCCCACTGACCCTATCTGACTGAACCACCGCTTTGGATTCCTTCTCCAGACCTTTCTCTATGACTTGGGTATTCATAACCACACGGCCTCCTCTCTCCTAAACCGTTCTCCTTGCCGGAGATACAAAACCACCACGACCGGCCCTTTTCCGGCCGGGACTCTCTCTCTCTCTCTACGTTTTTCTCTGAGTATTTTACTCTGGAAATGGATAATGAAATCGACAGGAGAGCCCCCATATTTATAGAAAACGAGGGGGTAAGTCTTGTCCCACGAACAGGCACGACTTGCTAGCGAATGGGCACCATCGGCCAAGGGTTGTGCCCTCTCGGCCACTTGCATCCCTTCGCCCTTTCTGATTGGATTTGGGGTCGGTCATAAGCCCAACCCACGCCCCAAGCCTCCTGGACTTAGCCCACGGCCTTGTCCAAGGACCCAACAGCCCATGGCCTCATGGCCGGACCTCACAGCCCGCCACTGACCCGGACCCGGACCATCGGCCTAAAATACGAACAGTCCGTCTAGCTGAGATGAGCTGACTCCCAGCTGCCTCAGCTGAGTGAGCTAGTAGTCCAGCCAGTGGAGCTGACTTAGTAGTGGCTGAGCTGGAGTGAACTCAACCTAGCGTCGTTAAGCTGGTCGAGCTAGTTCTCTATCTCGTCCAGCTACCGTCTTACTTGTCTTAGCTGTCTCTTTTCTCTTATAAGGTTAAGTCGAAGTTTCCTTATGTCCTTAACCTTCTTTCTTGACCATGGAACGCTTGCCTTGATGTCCTAAGACTGGCTGGTACGTTTCCTCGAACCATGGCCGCCCCGACAATCCTTTCCAGGATTGGGGGCGTGACAAGTCTCCCCCACTTGTAATGGATTCGTCCTCGAATCCGGTGATGATTATACCTTGTCCCAAGACAAAATATTCCAACCAAACTTATTCTAGTCTTGATCAGAGAATAGAACAAGCTTGATTCAAAATCACCAAATGACCACTTCGATGTACTAGTCAAGTCCTCACGAACTTGTTCCAATCTTTAGGCTGCTCATCCTACAACAAGTCCTAACAGATTGTTATGGTTCTTTTGTCCGTCGTGGACAATAAGGTTCATGACCTCAGCCACAACGTAATGGATCATCCCCTTAACCGGCCTCAACCTTTTCAGGCTTGGCCACATTGCGATCTTAGTCCCTCCAGACTAAAAACGCCTCAGACTTGACTTCTGTCCTTCATTGGACTTTGTCATAATTCAATCCTGGTCCCTTTACAGACGTGATCGTACTCCGGTCCTGGTCCACTCAGGGACTCGACCGTTTCACCCCGACCATAGGTCCATCTGCGAATAGGTCGTGGCCTGATCCTCGTCCATTACTGTACTTGATCATTCTCAACCGTAGGTCAAACTCCGACTTGGTTGTACTGCGACCATGGTCCTCTCTTGGACATGGTCAAATTCGGCCCTGCCATCTCGGCCGGAGCCGACAGAAACGGATTCTAGGACAGCGGAGCTGTCCCTGGTTCCAGTTCAATCATAAATGGATCCGACCTATCAGGGGGGACACCCTGTAGCGAACAGAACACATCTGGGAACTCAGACACCAACGAATCCTCATAAAGGTCTTTCAGACAGACATAACTATCAGGCTCTGTAGTTGTAATTGTAGCCAAAAAGTACTGACAACCCTGTTCCAGCATCCGAATCACTCGAACTGCTGAAACCACTACTTTCTTTTGAGCCGAACACAGACATTGGTACTGGATCGGATGAAGCCCAGTCTCTAATTGCACACGACCTTTATGGCAATCGAGAGTGGCCCGATACTTTCCCAACCAGTCCATACCTAGGATCATCTCGTGATTCTTTAGGTGGACACAGACCAGATTCACAGGGAAGACCTTTCCCTAGATCTGCACTGGGATATTTGACATGAGATCTAGTGAGTTCCTGGCTTGACCACCGGCTGCCCTCACTATCCCAAAATTATCACCAGCGTACAGACAAAACAGACCCTTTCTGACCAGTCCCGGACTCACAAAACCTATGCGTAGCCCCTGCGTCGGAAAGTACGTGGGTTTTTACACCACCAATCATGAGGGTTCCTATCAGAGACCCCCATCAGAATCCTCTAGACCACATTCTAGGTTCCAGACCAAGCATTACTACTTGAATGTAAAAAGATAAATTTAGAGATTGCCAGAGATCAAATCAAAAGATCCGGAAGCCCCGTCGTCTCGTGACAGTTCATACACCCTTGGTGTTGTG
>NW_026014658.1:842663-845163 GCF_020379485.1 Brassica napus
CCTACGCTCTGTATACATTAGCATGGGATAACATCATAGGATTTCGATCCTATTGTATTGGCCTTCGGGATCGGAGTAATGATTAACAGGGACAGTCGGTGTAGAAACCCGTTAAAAAAAAAGAAAAGAAAAGAGAGAGAGAATGGTCGAGTATCTTTGTGGTTGTGTCGCGGGCAATACCGATCGATCGGGAAATTTGAAGTACGAGAAGGTCGAAGAATGGATCGTATGTGAAGCATGAGTTGAGATAAGCTGCTCTACCATTGTTAGAAATGTCTTAGATTGATCATACGGCAGTTTTGGAAGAATTACATTTTTGAAGCATGACGGTTTAGAAGCTCGACGTTTTGGAAGATTGACGTTTCTTCATCGCGAAGTTTTCTCGGAATATCTTCGTATCAGTAAAATATTATTCTGAAGACATTATAAGTCGGAAGCAGGACGGGAATTAAGCAGGACGGGAAGCAAGCACGATGGGATTGTAGCACGACAGGAAAACCCGAAGTTGGGCGAAAACCCTAATTTCGGTATTACGAAATTCTTTGAGGAAGCCGGAGGCTCGGGAAATATTTTTAAAGGATATCAGACATCATCTGTAGTTTATTAAAAATATTCAGAGAATCAGAATGGGAGCGAAAAAATATTCGGGATTGATCGCGGGTCAGAAATTCACAAGAAGGGTCTATATCGCGCAAAGGAACCGAGAAGCTCGAGGTGGCTTGATCTAAGGGATATGAACGTGGTGGCAACTGTCTAACCAGCTGAGTGTCAAGAGAAGCTCGAGGTGTCGCCGTGCATGGAAGCTGCACATGCAGCTTGACATGTAGAAGCACGAGGTGGAACGGCCAACCACGAGGTGTCTCTGTGCATGCAACCGAAGCATGCTGATCGACATGTGTGTGCTGTGGTGGCGTCTTGCATGAGTCCTAGCCATGCATCCTGACATGTGGGAGGAGTGGTGGCGTACTGCATGTGTCCTGGACATGCAGCAAGACATGTGGAGCACGAGGTGCCGCCGCGCATGCGTCCGGAGCCATGCGGAGCAACACACGGGCGGCCACCAACCTGAAGCTGATTGGCTGGTGTCTCCTATAAATACCCCACGACCCCAGCTCATTTCTTCACATCCAGATCTGTCCAAACCAAGTTAAAACCTTGAGAGAAAAGTAGAAAAAGAAAGCAAGTGATTCCGAGCTATTTCGAGAGTTTTAGAGAGTTTTCGAGATCAGTTCTCTATTGATTTCGAGTCATCGCCTTGAGAAGGTTCTGTCCAACTGAAGGTCAATCAAGTGAAGATCAGATCAGATGGGAATCAAGTCAACGTGTCCAGAGAGAGAGAGAGAGAGAGAGAGAGAAGCAAAGTGGTCGACCTAGAGTGTAGTCGATTCTCACCGAGAAGGCCAGTTCCGTCCAATCGATGATTCTATACGATTGTGAGGCGGAAGCTCTGTCCATATCTATCCGTCCAGGCCAGACATATTCTGTGATGGTCAAGTGGAGGTTCTGTCCAGAGTTAGTTCACTTCCATGGGTTCAGATCAGTCGAAGTTCTGCTAGATACTCCGCCAGAAAGTCCGAAAAACTGTCCAGCAGCTAAAGGAGATTCTGTCCAGATCAGTCTGTCCAGACGTGTCATTTTCTTCATGATGAAGCCAAGGTTGTGTCCAAGACAAGATCAGTTCAGTCCAGTCCAGTCAAGGCATCCATTGGGTTTTGGCCAAGTCCTCTCCGATCAACCAGCTGCTTCTCGCCTAGAACACTGTGAGTTGGTTTGTTTGAATTCCACTTGGAATTTAGGGTAGTTTTGTGAGTTGGTTTGTTTGAATTCCACTTGGAATTTAGGGTAGTTTTGTGAGTTGGCTTGTGTGAATTCCACTTGGAATTTAGGGTAGTTTTGTGAGTTGGTTTGTTTGAATTCCACTTGGAATTTAGGGTAGTTTTGTGAGTTGGCTTGTGTGAATTCCACTTGGAATTTAGGGTAGATCGAGTCGCATATAGAGTAGATTGATCACGCTATTGAATGGTAGAGTCCTTAGGGTTATTTTATTTATGGAACCGGACTCAGTTTAGCAAGGGCTAAGCTGAGATGAATGGAATTAAGACTGAGTTGATAACCTGATTAGGACTAAGAATAGGATGCACAATATTTTCTATTCTTGCGTGTTGATATAGTTGAGTGCAGGTTCCCGTTATCTTTAAAGATAGTGTCGTAGCGGGAGGCCGAACTATCTGCGTAACGGTTTGATTGAGTAGATTGATTGAGTAGATTTAATTAAATGCTTGCTTGTTAATTAATGCTTGTTGATTGAGGTTAGTCAGCTCTTGGTAAGGGAGTGACTAACTGGTTGAGTTGTTTAGTGATGATATTGTTGTTAGTGTTGTAGAGTTAAGAGTGTATTGGCCATATAGCATTTGTGTAACCCAAAATGCTAGGCATGTTTGAGGTGGATTAGTGTTTCCTCGACCTCGTACCCAGTGCGTTTAAGGAAACCCCTTATTCG
>NW_026014658.1:852663-855163 GCF_020379485.1 Brassica napus
CAGCCACGGACGTCCTGTGTGTACTGACGGACGGCCACGGACGTCCTGTGTGTGCTGACGGACGTCCTGTGTGTACTGACGGACGTCCTGTGTGTACTGACGGACACACGGACACACACGGACGGCCACGGACGTCCTGCGTGTGCTGACGGACGTCCTCTGTGTGCTGACGGACGGCCACGGACGTCTTGTGTGTACTGACGGACGTCCTGTGTGTGCTGACGGACGGCCACGGACGTCCTGTGTGTACTGACGGACGGCCCCGGACGTCCTTTGTGTGCTGACGGACATCCTGTGTGTACTGACGGACGTCCTGTGTGTAATGACGGACACACCACACACGGACAGCCACGGACGTCCTGCGTGTGCTGACGGACGTCCTGTGTGTGCTGACGGACGGCCACGGACGTCCTGTGTGTACTGACGGACGTCCTGTGTGTGCTGACGGACGGAAACGGACGTCCTGTGTGTACTGACGGACGGCCACGGACGTCCTTTGTGTGCTGACGGACGTCCTGTGTGTACTGACGGACGTCCTGTGTGTACTGACGGACACACGGACACACACGGACAGCCACGGACGTCCTGCGTGTGCTGACGGACGTCCTGTGTGTGCTGACGGACGGCCACGGACGTCCTGTGTGTACTGACGGACGTCCTGTGTGTACTGACGGACACACGGACACACACGGACAGCCACGGACGTCCTGCGTGTGCTGACGGACGTCCTGTGTATGATGACGGACACACACGGACGTCCTGTGTGTACTGAACAGACAGCCCACGTGGGCCAAAATCACCCACGGACAGCCAAAATCACCCGAGAAGCCAAAAATGCAAAAATTAATATTTTTGAAGAAAGTTTTCTGAAAGGAAACATCAAAAATATGTCAACAAAGAGTTTAGGATGTCAAGTGTTGATCAAAAGTTGCTGTAGACATCCGTTTAGACCACGAAACTCCGACCTTTGTAGCATGCAAAAGACATGGTTAGAAGCAAAAGAAATTTATGAAAATTTACCAGAAAATAGCTTTAACTGTTGTGAACAATAGGGGAATTCGTGTGTCTTATTCATTAATCAAAGTGTTCCCTTATATAGGGGATTACAAGATATGGATAAAAGGAAAGAGTACAAATCCTTATCCTAAAGTAAAAAGGAAAACCTCTTAAAGATAAACATGAAGAGAAAAGGAAACTCCTAAACTAGAGTCGGCCTAATCTTTGGCCGCCTCTCTCTCCTTGCTGGACGCGGTTTTGGTCTTGGGCCTGGACGCGGTCCGTTCTTCCTTGGCATGGTTACTAGCTATCCACATTGTTCTTAACACTCCCCCTTGGATGCTATAACCATATGGGCTCGTACCATGCACGATGTTGCCTCGTTAAAACCTCTCTAGGAAAACCAAAAACCCAAGGTGGGAAAAATGGAAACCATAGACAGGAAAAAGAATACAACGCATGATACTCCCCCTGATGAAGGCATCACTGAAGATCCTTCAGCCGGCGCATCCCTATCTGATGAACCAGCTTCATGTGCGTTGAGGTAGGCAGAGACTTGGTGAAGAGGTCGGCTGAGTTGTCGCTTGATCGAACTTGAACTACTTGAACCTCCTTTGCCTTCTACAAGTCGTGGGTGAAGAAGAACTTGGGCAGGATGTGCTTGGTCCTGTCTCCCTTGATGTATCCTTCCTTGAGCTGAGCAATGCACGCTGCATTGTCTTCGTAGATGATCATTGGCTCCTCCTTCTCTTGTCCCACGGCCAGACCACTCTCTCTTAAGACATGGCCGGTCATGTTCCTCAACCAGACAAGCTCTCGGCTTGCCTCATACATGGCTATGATCTCAGCATGATTAGATGATGTGGCCACTAAGGATTGTTTGGTAGAACGCCAGCTTATTGCGGCTGCACTATGTGTGAATACATATCCTGTTTGAGATCTAGCCTGGTGTGGGTCAGATAAGTACCCAGCATCTGCATATCCAACCATGCTCTCTCCTGGCCGGTTGGTGTAGAACAAACCGAGATCCTTTGTTCCTTGTAGATATCTGAACAGATGTTTCACTCCGTTCCAGTGCCTTAAATTCGGACAAGAACCAAGTCTAGATAGTAAGCTCACGGCAAAGCTTATGTCCGGTCTAGTATGACTAGCCAAATACATTAAGGCCCCAATGGCACTTAGGTAAGGCACCTCCGGCCCGAGTGCTTCCTCGTCCGGTTTCTTTGGTCCGAATGGGTCCTTCTCAAGGTCTAAGGACCTCACGACCATAGGACATGGCAAGGGGTGAGCCTTGTCCATATAAAATAGCTTGAGTATCTTTTCTGTATAAGTTTCTTGGTGCACAAGGATGCCATTCTCTTTATACTCAAACTGTAATCCCAAACAGAACTTAGTCTTCCCTAAGTCTTTCATCTCGAATTCTTTCTTTAGACATTCAACGGTTTGGGAAATCTCTCCAAAGGTTCCAATAATATTCAGGTCGTCCACATAAACTGACATGATC
>NW_026014658.1:860163-870163 GCF_020379485.1 Brassica napus
TGATCCGATCGCACCAAGACTGGGCGGTTAGGACGAACGGTTGGGAATGACCCAAAGGGCACGAGTTGTCAAGAGTCATGAGTGTTCAAAGGTTGTGAGTTGCCAAAGGGTGTCAGGGACCAAAAGGTACGAGTTACCAAAGGTTGCGAACATCAAAAGGTACGAGGACCAAGAGGCACGATTGGCCAAAGGGTGCATGTTCCAAACGGTGTCTTTCGGGACAGGTTAGGACCGATCCTTATGGATCAGCCTATGGCTTGTCTAGTTAAGACAAGGTCACGGTTTGTCTAAGCCAAGGTAGAGTCGCAAGGTCTGACCGGTTGCTAAGCCTTCCGGATTAGGCTTGAGGCTTACTAGGCCGATTGGATCCAGGCCTAAGGCCGGATCAGGTAAGGGAGTCCGTTGGGCCATTGAGCCGGACTCCATTGGCCGGTCGCACCTAGATTCTATCCGGATAGACGGATTGGTCTTTGGGGACGATCCGGATCTGTTCGTGTGTTCTGTTTATCTATTCTGGACTATCTATCTGATTCTAAGTCAAGGGGTGGTTGGTTGAATGACTTAGGATACGGTAGGTAGGTTCATACGTTTTATGATTATGTTGACTGAGGTTTATCTAAGTTCTAGGAACCAAGCCAAGCATTGTAGAATCAATCCGTTCTATTCTCGGTTATGATTAATGCTTATCTGGTTGTGGTTTCAGGAACTAAGGATGGTTCTGGTCAAGCCAAGGAGCCGTGAAGGCTCGGTCAGTGAGAGGCTGTGTAACGTGTGGTTAGATGATGCTAGGGATGAACTAGTGATTGTCTATGAGACTGTTAAGAAGTTGTGTATTGAATCTCATGTTTCTAAGTAATACAAAGTTTATACATTGTTATTCCGCTGTGCAATCTGTTCCTTTGTTTATGAACCTCATATTCGAATATGACTTAGTAACTAATAGACTTAAAAATGGATCAAACAAGCAGAGAAATTAATAAGTAAGCCTGCGGACTCCATCAGGTCGAGAGGCCAGGGTTCGGGTCTTACAAGTTGGTATCAGAGCATGCTTGATTCTAGGATAGTTGGGTTAGGTAGTCCACACACACACACGCAGCCAGCTGATTAGGTCTCACGGTGAGCTTTGATTGCTTAGTCTAGGGATTGTTTTGTTCTGTTTATGTTAGTGTGTTTCGTACTAACATTGTCTGAATCCTTAGGCTGGAAAAAGCAAATCGGGAAAGTCCCGAAAGAGTAAGAAAACAGCCGGTCAGTCTAGTCAAGTGGCCATGGACGGGACCAATCTATCCGGATTGCAAACCGATCCGGCCGCAGCTGACACTAGAGACTTGTTGCCAACTGATCAGGCTAATCTTACAGGGACGCAACAGGAGGAACATCGGGAGAGTGATGAGGAAGTGGAATCCTCGAACGCTAACCGTGATGGTGACCAGCATGAGAGAGTGGCCGATGGAACGGCTAATGTGCCCGCAACACTGTCCAAAGAGGACTTGTTAGAGGCCATGAAGGTAATGGGGACTCAGGTTGCGGCTATGGCGCAACTGTTCACGCCACTAGTGAACTCCTCGGTTGGCCAGGCTACGCCTGTGGCTACGACCACCCCCAACACCAATGGTCCAGTTGTGGAAACGATTGAGGTGATCGAGATTGATCCACCGGAAAAGTCTGAAAAGAAGGTGGACTATCTGAGTCTGCTTCAACATTTATCCAGGTTGGGTACGAAGCATTTCTCCGGTAGCACCGACCCTATTGTGGCAGACGAGTGGAGGAGTAGGCTGGTCTGAAACTTTCAATCAACTCGCTGTCCAGTGGATTACAGACGCGACATTGCGGTTCACTTCCTGGAAGGGGACGCGCATAACTGGTGGCTTGCAGTGGACAAGCGCACCAATGGGAGTCTGGAAAGTTTTGCGGACTTTGAAGTTGAATTCAACCGCAAATACTTCCCTGCTGAGGCTTGGGATCGTCTGGAAGCTCAGTTTCTAGATTTGGCCCAAGGCCGCAGGACCGTACGAGAGTACGAAGAAGAGTTCAACCGGCTCAGACGGTTTGTTGGAAGAGAGCTGGAGGACGAGGCAGTCCAGGTCCGTAGGTTCATCCGAGGCCTAAGGCCCGAACTGAAGACCCATTGCTCGATCCGCACTTTCAACACCGTCGGAGAACTGGTGGAACGGGTGGCTTTGCTAGAGTCTAACTTGGCTGAAGAAGCTAAGCTTAAGGCTAAGTCACAGTCTGGCCCGTCGGGCAAAACAAATGATAAAAAGAGGAAGTGGGACCAGGTGGACGGAGGTAAGACCTCTGGTGGCCGACCTACATGTCCCAAGTGTGGAAAGAATCATCCCGGTGAGTGCTGGAAGGCCATGGGGGCTTGTGTGCGATGTGGCAGCATGGATCACACGATCCAAAACTGCACTCGACCAAACCGATTCTCAGACCAGTCCAGTGGCAGCGGCTCCGTGACTTGCTTCCTATGTGGCAAGACTGGACACTACAAGTCGGACTGTCCTAAGCTACAAGGAGGACAAGGGAAGGGCCGTGGAGACACAGGCAAGTCGACCCAGAGTAGGCCGACCACAACACCAAGGGTGTATGAGCTGTCCCGGGACGACGGCGCTTCTGGATCGTTTGATTCGATCTCTGGTAATTCCTAAATTTTTCTTTTTACATTCAAGTAGAAAATGCTTGGTATGGAACCTAGAATGTCTAGGGGATTCTGATGAGGGTCTCTGTTAGGAACCCTCATGATTGGTGGTGTGGAAACCCACGTACTTTTCGACACAGGGGCTACACATAGTTTTGTGAGTCCGGGACTGGTCGGAAAGGGTCTGTTCTGTCTGGACGCTGGAGATAATTTTGGGATAGTGAGGGCGGCCGGAGGGCAAGCCATGAACTCACTAGGTCTCATGTCAAATATCCCAGTGTCAATACAGGGAAAGGTATTCCCTGTGGATTTGGTCTGTGTCCACCTAAAGAATCACGAAGTGATCCTAGGTATGGACTGGTTGGGAAAGTATCGGGCCACTCTCGATTGCCATAGAGGTCGTGTGCAATTGGAGACTGGGCTTCGACCGATCCAGTACCAATGTCTGTGTCCGGCTCAAGAGAAAGTAGTGGTTTCAGCAGTTCGAGCGATTCGGATGTTGGAACAGGGTTGTCAGTCCTTTTTGGCTACAATTACAACTACAGAGCCGGGCAGTTCTGTCTGTCTGAAAGACCTTTCAGAGGATTCGTTGGTGTCGAAGTTCCCAGATGTGTTCCAGGTACCTCAGGGTGTCCCCCCTGATAGGTCGGATCCATTTACGATTGAACTAGAGCCAGGGACAGCTCCGCTGTCCAAGAGTCCGTACCGGATGGCTCCGGCCGAGATGGCCGAGCTAAAGAAGCAATTGGAAGAATTGCTTGACAAGGGGTTCATACGGCCAAGTAGCTCCCCTTGGGGTGCACCAGTCCTCTTTGTGAGAAAGAAGGATGGTAGCATGCGTCTGTGCATCGACTATCGAGGGTTGAACAGGGTCACTGTGAAGAACAAGTACCCGTTGCCCAGGATAGACGAACTGTTGGATCAACTCAAAGGAGCCAAGTGGTTTTCCAAGATTGATTTGGCTTCAGGGTATCATCAGATCCCTATAGAGCCAAATGATATTAGGAAGACGGCATTTAGGACCAGGTACGGTCATTACGAGTTCGTAGTGATGCCGTTCGGTCTGACCAATGCACCTGCCGCTTTCATGAAAATGATGAACAGCGTGTTCCGAGATTTCTTGGATGAATTCGTGATCATCTTCATTGATGATATCCTAATTTATTCCAAGGATGAGGAATCTCATAGGAAACACTTGAGAGCCGTGCTGGAACGATTACGAGAACACAAACTCTATGCTAAACTCAGTAAATGTAGCTTTTGGCAGAAGAGTATTGGGTTCCTCGGCCATATTGTTTCCGATCAGGGCATCTCGGTGGATCCAGAGAAGATCAGGGCAATCAAGGATTGGCCCCGACCACGCAGTGCTACGGAAGTCAGAAGCTTCTTAGGGCTGGCAGGTTACTATAGAAAGTTTGTGAAAGGATTCGCAAGCTTGGCTCAGCCTATGACGCGGTTGACTGGGAAGGACGTTAAGTTCACATGGGCTGAAGAGTGTGAGGAATGTTTCTCCGCACTTAAGAACATGCTGACTAGCGCACCCGTCCTAGTGCTTCCGGAGGCCGATCAACCATATGTGGTCTATACGGACGCGTCCATCACTGGACTAGGTTGCGTATTGACCCAGCATGGGAAAGTCATTGCCTATGCGTCCAGGCAGTTGAGGAAACATGAGGGAAACTACCCCACCCATGATCTCGAAATGGCTGCGGTAGTATTCGCCTTAAAGATTTGGCGATCATACTTGTATGGCGCCAAAGTTCAGATACTTACGGACCATAAGAGTCTTAAGTATATATTCACCCAGCCTGAGTTAAACTTAAGGCAGAGGAGGTGGATGGAATTCGTAGCTGACTACGATTTGGACATCACCTACTATCCGGGAAAGGCTAATCTGGTAGCAGACGCTTTGAGCCGGAAGAGGGCTGATGTATCGGCCGAACGGGAGGCGGACGACCTGGACGGTATGGTCCGTGCTCTGCGGCTGAATGTGCTGACTACGACAACCGAAGCTTTGGGGTTGGAGGCGGTTAACCAAGCCGACCTGCTTACTCGAATCCGGTTGGCTCAAGGTCAGGACGAGAACCTGAATAAGGTTGCTCAGAATGATAGGACGGAGTACCAGATCGCAAAGGATGGTACCATCCTAGTAAACGGTCGGATCAGTGTTCCTAATGATAGGAGTCTAAAGGAAGAGATTATGAGGGAGGCTCATAAGTCCAGATTCTCGGTTCATCCTGGTGCGACCAAGATGTACCAGAACCTTAAGAAATTCTATCATTGGATCCGTATGAAGGCAGATGTAGCGGAATGGGTGGCCAAGTGTTCCACTTGCCAACTCATCAAAGCAGAACATCAGGTGCCTAGTGGGTTATTACAAAGCTTGCCTATTCCGGAATGGAAATGGGATCACATCACAATGGACTTTGTGACCGGGTTCCCTACCACGAGGAATAAGAAAGATGCGGTTTGGGTTGTGGTTGATCGACTAACCAAATCAGCACACTTCCTGGCTATCAAGAAGTCGGATGGGGTAGATCAGATTGTACGTAAGTACATTGATGAGATCGTCCGACTACATGGTGTGCCGGCAAGCATAGTCTCGGATAGGGATTCAAGGTTCACATCTTACTTCTGGAAGGCTTTCCAAAAGGCCTTAGGAACAAGGGTGAACATGAGTACAGCCTATCACCCACAGACGGATGGACAGTCTGAACGTACGATCCAGACATTGGAAGATATGTTGCGAGCATGTGTTCTAGACTGGGGTGATTCCTGGGAGAAACATCTACCTCTGGTAGAATTTGCTTACAACAATAGTTTCCATAGTAGTATTGGCATGTCGCCATACGAAGCTCTGTATGGGCGTCCATGCAGGACACCCTTATGCTGGACCCAAGTTGGGGAACGCAGCATGATTGGTCCGGAGATTGTCGAAGAGACAACCGAAAAGATCAAGTTCTTGAGGGACAAGATGAGACAGGCACAAGATCGCCAAAAGAACTATGCAGATCGAAGAAGGAAAGATCTCGAGTTTCAAGTAGGTGACTTGGTGTATCTCAAAATGATTACCTTCAAAGGACGAGTCCGAATTTCCGGGAGACGGAAGTTAGACCCGAGATACTTGGGGCCGTTCAAGGTCATTGAAAGAGTTGGGATGGTGGCCTACAAGTTGGACTTGCCGGCCAAGATGGACGCATTTCATAATGTGTTCCACGTCTCCCAACTTCGGAAATGTTTGACGGACCAAGACATCGCTCTTCCTGCCATTCCAGACGATCTTGGTAAGAACCTAACCTTGGAAACGAGGCCAGTTCGAATCATAGATAGGATGGAAAAAGCAACAAGGAAGAAGACGGTCCAGATGGTCAAGGTCGTCTGGGACTGTAATGGTCAGGATATAATCACTTGGGAGACCGAAGCTAGAATGAAAGCAGAGTACCCAGAGTGGTTGGATCAGTTTGTTTCCGAGGAAGCATTCGATTCGGATTCGAGGACGAATCCATCCCAAGGGGGGGAGACTTGTCACGCCCCCAATCCTGAATAGGATTGTTGGGACGGCCATGGTTCGAGGAAACGTACAAGCCAGTCTTAAGACATCAAGGCAAGCGTTCCATGGTCGAGAAAGAAGGTTAAGGATATAAGGAAACTTAGACTTAACCTTATACAAGCTAAGAGACAGCTAGGACGAGTAAGACGGTAGCTAGGACGAAGTGGACGAGTAGCTCGGCCAGCTCAAGGAAGCTAGGTTCAGTTCACTCCAGCTCAGTCCCTACTAAGTCAGCTCCACTAGCTGGACTACTAGCTCACTCAGCTGAGGCAGCTGAGAGTCAGCTCATCTCAGCTAGACGGACTGTCCGGGCTTTAGGCCGATGGTCCGGGTCTGGGTCAGTGGCGGGCTGTGAGGTCCGGCCATGAGGCCATGGGCTGTTGGGTCCTTGGGCAAGGCCGTGGGCTGTGTCCAGGAGGCCTGGGGCGTGGGTTGGGCTTGTGGCCGACCCCAAACCCAATCAGAAAGGGCGAAGGGATGCAAGTGGCCGAAAAGGGGCAACTCTTGGCCGATGGTGCCCATTCGCTAGCAAGTCGTGCCTGTTCGTGGGGCAAGACTTACCCCCTCGTTTTCTATAAATATGGGGGCTCTCTGGTCGATTTCATTATCCAATTCCAGAGTAAAATACTCAGAGAAAAACGTAGAGAGAAAGAAAGAGAGAAAGAGAGAGTTCCGGCCAAGAGAAAGGCCGATTGTGGTGGTGTTGTGTTCCGGCGACTCTGATCGTTTGAGAACTAACTCCGGTCAAGAATGGGAGATCAAGACAAGGAGAAGAGCATGGAGAACCCAGACGTGGTTCACAAGGTATGTGATGGGCCGTGGCTCCATCAGACCGAACGGACGGTCCATGCGACCGCACCGCGGCTCTGGTCGGTTCCTAAGTCCCATCCGGCTCTCCTTATCTATTTCAATTCGTTTCTCTTCTCTTCTCTCTGGTTAAACACGAAAGGTTGTGTTGGTTGAGTCCAAGGGACACGTCCCTAGGCTTTGGCCGAACATAACCAGACCGCTAGCCTTGACACGGGTCGGTTAGACGGATGATCCGATCGCACCAAGACTGGGCGGTTAGGACGAACGGTTGGGAATGACCCAAAGGGCACGAGTTGTCAAGAGTCATGAGTGTTCAAAGGTTGTGAGTTGCCAAAGGGTGTCAGGGACCAAAAGGTACGAGTTACCAAAGGTTGCGAACATCAAAAGGTACGAGGACCAAGAGGCACGATTGGCCAAAGGGTGCATGTTCCAAACGGTGTCTTTCGGGACAGGTTAGGACCGATCCTTATGGATCAGCCTATGGCTTGTCTAGTTAAGACAAGGTCACGGTTTGTCTAAGCCAAGGTAGAGTCGCAAGGTCTGACCGGTTGCTAAGCCTTCCGGATTAGGCTTGAGGCTTACTAGGCCGATTGGATCCAGGCCTAAGGCCGGATCAGGTAAGGGAGTCCGTTGGGCCATTGAGCCGGACTCCATTGGCCGGTCGCACCTAGATTCTATCCGGATAGACGGATTGGTCTTTGGGGACGATCCGGATCTGTTCGTGTGTTCTGTTATCTATTCTGGACTATCTATCTGATTCTAAGTCAAGGGGTGGTTGGTTGAATGACTTAGGATACGGTAGGTAGGTTCATACGTTTTATGATTATGTTGACTGAGGTTTATCTAAGTTCTAGGAACCAAGCCAAGCATTGTAGAATCAATCCGTTCTATTCTCGGTTATGATTAATGCTTATCTGGTTGTGGTTTCAGGAACTAAGGATGGTTCTGGTCAAGCCAAGGAGCCGTGAAGGCTCGGTCAGTGAGAGGCTGTGTAACGTGTGGTTAGATGATGCTAGGGATGAACTAGTGATTGTCTATGAGACTGTTAAGAAGTTGTGTATTGAATCTCATGTTTCTAAGTAATACAAAGTTTATACATTGTTATTCCGCTGTGCAATCTGTTCCTTTGTTTATGAACCTCATATTCGAATATGACTTAGTAACTAATAGACTTAAAAATGGATCAAACAAGCAAAGAAATTAATAAGTAAGCCTGCGGACTCCATCAGGTCGAGAGGCCAGGGTCCACTGAGATTCAGCCCTTTGTCGCTAAGATTCGACCCTCCCCCTTTCCAATCACATGTTCCTACCCAAAACGTTTAAAAAACAAATAAACCCAAAAAATTTCAAATATATAAGAAGATCCAGTCGGCGGTGAAGGTTTGAGATTTTACTTGGTGTGAAAATCAGTCACGCATAATATTTAGTTTGGCCGATGAAATGCAAGCCCGCATGTTGCAAAGTCTCGGCCAAAAGCATCCTGACAGGAGCCAATAAAACCCAAAAGAGTTAATTCATCCTTCAGTCCTTGCCCTCGTACGCTTGGCCTCGATCTTAACACAATAAAAACAAAACAAAGGGAAATGTTAACACGTGGTTAGATGATGGACAGTCAAGCCAGCATAATGTCGAGCTAGCATCAATAAGACTGACTTGGACAGTTCCACTCCATCAAAACTCGAGCTTATGTCCAGATCAGTACACAGATCATTCCACGGGAGGGCCAGCATGCTGATATGTGTACTGACAGGAGCATCAGTTGTCCAAAAATCAGTACACGGACAGTCCATGGAAGGACCAGCATTGTTGGGGGGGGATGATATGAGTTCAGTACACGGATCAGTCCACGGGAAGGGCCAGCGTGCTGATATGGTACTGACATGGTGCATCAGTTGTCCAAAATCAGGACACGGTCAGTCCATGGGAAAGGACAGCATGTGATATGAGTTCAGTACACGTATCAGTCCACGGGAGGGAAGGGCAGCGTGCTGATATGTGTACTGACATGGTGCATCAATTGTCCAAAATCAGTACACGGACAGTCCATGGGAAGGACCAGCATGCTGATATGAGTTCAGTACACGATCAGTCCACGGGTAAGGGCCAGCTGCTGATATGGTACTGACATGGTGCATCAATTGTCCAAAATCAGTACACGGACAGTCCATGGGAAGGCCAGCATGCTGATATGTGTGGTCAGCATGCTGATATATGTACTGATGGACAGTCCATGGACATCTGTGTGTGCTAACGGACAGGTACGGACGTCCTGCGTGTGCTGACGGACGTCCTGTGTGTACTGAACAGACAGCCCACGTGGGCCAAAATCACCCGAACAGTCCACAGAAGGGCCAGCCACGGACGTCCTGTGTGTACTGACGGACGGCCACGAACGTCCTGTGTGTGCTGACGGACGTCTGTGTGACTGACGGACGTCCTGTGTGTACTGATGGACCACACGACACACACGGACAGCCACGGACGTCCTGGTGTGCTGACGGACGTCTGTGTGTGCTGACGGACGGCCACGGACGTCCTGTGTGTACTGAGGACGTCCTGTGTGTGCTGACGGACGGCCACGGACGTCCTGTGTGTACTGACGGACGGCCACAGACGTCCTTTGTGTGCTGACGGACGTCCTGTGAGCACTGGACGTCCTGTGTGTACTGACGGACACACGGACACCACGGACACACACGGACAGCACGGACGTCCTGCTGTGCTGACGGACGTCCTGTGTGTGCTGACGGACGGCCACGGACGTCCTGTGTGTACGGACGGACGTCCTGTGTGTGCTGACGAACGGCCACGGACGTCCTAGGTGTACTGACGGACGGCACGGACGTCCTTTGTGTGCTGACGGACGTCCTGTGTGTACTGACGGACGTCCTGTGTGTACTGACGGACACACGGACACACACGGATAGCCACGGACGTCCTGCGTGTGGACGGACGTCCTGTGTGTCTGACGAACGGCCACGGCGTCTGTGGTACTGACG
>NW_026014659.1:0-7500 GCF_020379485.1 Brassica napus
ACCCATAGTTAACTCAAGATAACTTCTCGCCCACATCGTAGGAAAACTCTCGATCGATCCATATCTGGCCCGCGAACGACCACCACAAAGACACTGGACCATATGTTTTTTTTGAACGGGTGTGTGTTCTACACCCACAGACGTCCTGTGTGTACTGAACAGACAGCCCATGTGGGCCAAAATCACCCAAACAGTCTTTCATGTCCCCGGTCCGAGATAGGGTCGTTGGGACGAGCCATGGTGCGGGGAGACGCACCAGTCAGGTCATTAGACCAGTAGACAAGCGTATCATGGCTCAGACATAGGGTTAAGGGCATCAAAGTGTTGAGACTTAACCAGGGTGAAGAAAAAATGGGTTTAATAGAGCTGGACGAGTGATGTGGGAGCTGGACGGGGCCGAGCTTGGGCAGCTCAGGGAAGCTTAATGGGAGCTTAGTCAGTATGCATCTGCTCGTGGAGCTATAAGGACTAGCTCACTCAGCTGGGACCAGCTAGTAGTCAGCTCAATTCAGTTGGGCCGAGTGTTCATGTCCGGGACCGTTGGGGCGGTTAAAAGGATGGTTATGGTGGTTCGGTTAGATGGTGTGGCCACGGTATGGACGGTCAGTTAAAGGTCTTGGCCTTGGTTTCAGGATAGAGAACCGGCAGGGACAGGAGCAGTTGGAGGTAGTTGAGGACCGGTTGGGGGCAGTTATTGCCGAACGGTTGCAAGGGAGAGAGAGACACCTTTTCGGTTACAACTCCCACCCCTTCGGCCCCATGGCAGTTCCGACTCCCTCTCTCTATAACTACTGAGCCCTGGATCCAGAATTTGACACAGAATTCTTGAGGGGAACCTCTGCCAAAATCGTGAGAGACAAACACCAAAAAGAGAAGAGAGAACCGGCGATCCAAGGAGAGAACCGGCGAGAGGCTTGTCTGTTCCAGGAGAAACCGGATCGTGGGAAGCAAGGCCTGAGGAGATGGATACCAGACAGAGAGACAGAGAGAAGGACAAAGTGAAGGAGATGGCGCCTGGGGAGAGAACACCTAAGGTCAGTGGTGTGGACGGCAAGCGATCGGCCTTAGCCGGCTGATGATTCGATCGGGCTTGTGGCCGGTTTGCTATGCGCCTACATCTACTCTCTCTATCTCTTTAGATTTGCTTGTCCTATTAGATTATTGTGTTTGTTTGTTCTGGTCATACAGGGAACACAGAACCAAGGCCCTGGCCGGTTCAGTATCCAAGTCCTTGGCCTTTGGCCGGACTATTCATGGTCGGATTTGGACGTTCTAGTGTGTTTCGTTGGAAACTGTTTATGGGAATATCTTAGTTGGGATTTATCAAGGATTATCATGAATTTTAATTAGTTTTTGGGAATTTATTTGAGTATGTTGGTTTGGACAGGTTATAGATTCTAAGTAGCCGAACCATGCTTATCTAGACTTGATGTTAGGATATCGGCCATATGAATGTGCATTGTGTCTTGTGTGGTTTCAGGATCGGACATGGACCGTGGTAAGGGAAAGGCACCGTGAAGACTCAGGCCATGGGAAGATGTGTGGTGAATGGGTCATTGTAGATAGATGTGAAATACTGATAGCCTATTGTGCAACTTTTGAACTTATGTTAGACTAAGTGTGTATAACTTATTAGGACGAACCTAAGAATGATGTATGAATCTCAGTTTATATTTATACAATTGATTTTCCCCTTATGTTTCCTTGTTTAGATTGATTGTATTGAACCTCAGTTGAAATGAATTGAATTTAGAAAGATAAGACTTAAAACTTGGTTCACTCGGACTTAGATTGAAAGGTTAAGGCCGCAGATCAGTTTGGGCTTAAGAGCCGGGATCGGGTCTTACAAGTCGGTATCAGAGCATGCTTGATTCTAGGATTGGTTTGGGTTATGTGTTCACCACACGTCCGGCTGCTTGGTCTCACGGGTTGTTTGTGTTTGTTTGGTTTGATGTTGTTTTGCTTAGTTCTAATCATGAGATGAGGTTTATACGTTTGGACTAACACTAAGTGTTTTTGCCTAAGGGAACTAAGCGGACTAAGTCCCGGAAGGGCAAGGAAGCGGCTGGTGGTTCTGGACCGGTCATAGGAGATGGGGCCAACCCCACTCAAGTGTTACCAACCCAGACGGGGCTGGTTAATGAGAAGACCGGGGAACCCTTCGCGACGTTCCTGCCTACTGAGGTTCAGGTTGATAACCTGGGTGAGCAACAACAAGAGGGACGGGAGGAGGAAGGTGATTCCTCCCATGTAGGAGACGAGACCGGACCTGGAGATGGGGCGGAGGAGTTGGCCGAGCCATCTATGCGGGAGGTGACGGATGTGGTTAAGGCCATGGGCACTCAGATGTTGGCTTTCACGCATGAATTTACCCCTTTTTTGAACTCATCGGTTGGCCAGATCACCCCAGCTCAGGCCACGGTTCAGGCAACTCAGAGAGCAGCTAGGACAGCTGGGACAGCAGCTGGTGTAGCTCGTGCAGCTGCACAAGTAGCTCGAACAGCTGCCAGGACAGCCGAGGACCGAGCTTTGGTCGAAGCTGAGGTAATGGAGATTGATCTACCAGCTCATCCAGTTAGGAGAGTGGATTACTTGAGCCTTCTAGCTCACATCTCCAAGCTGGGTACGAAGCAGTTTGCTTGTAGTTCTGATCCCATTGAGGCAGACGAGTGGAGGAGCAGATTGGCTCGGAATTTCAGCTCAACTCGTTGCCCAGAGGAGTACAAAAAGGACATTGTGGTTCACTTCCTGGAAGGTGACACACATAACTGGTGGTTAGCTCTAGACAAACGCACCAATGGGACAATTGAGCGGTTCTCAAACTTCGAGGTGGAGTTCAACCACAAATACTTCTCGGCTGAAGCTTGGGACCGTCTGGAGTCTCAGTTCCTAGACTTGACTCAAGGACGCATGACAATACGTGAGTACGAAGAGAAGTTCAACCGGTTCAGACGATATGTGGGCAAGGAGTTGGAGGAGGACACGGTACAGATACGTAGGTTTGTTCGAGGCCTAAGGGTCGAACTTCGAACCTATTGCTCCGTTGGTCACTTTAGACAGTGTCTGAACTGGTGGAACGCATGGCTATGGTGGAGACTAACTTCGCTGAAGAGGCCAAGCTGAAGTCTAGGGGCCACACGGCTTCTAGTGGATCCGGAAGCGACCGGAAGAGAAAGAGGGACACGGCCGAAGGGGGCAAGGCCTCAAGTGATAGGCCGGAGTGTCCTTCATGCAAAAGGCATCACGGTGGAGAGTGTTGGAAGGCAAAGGGGGCTTGCACCCGTTGTGGCAAGATGGGCCACTTTGCTCGAGACTGTCCTGGACGGTCAGAGAACCGTGGACAGGGCTTGGGGAGTGACCCCAGAAGCTGTCATTACTGCAGCAAGACGGGACACCTACGCTGGGAATGTCCCAAGATGCAAGCTGAGGCTAAAGGACGTGGGGAGGCCTGCAAGCCAAGCCAGACCCGAGGTCAGACCTCAGCACCGCGTGTGTATGAACTGACCAAGGACGCAGCAGAGGCTGGACCATCACTGGTAACATTCAAGATCCATTCTTTTTCAATTCAGTAGATTGGCATGGTACATAACTTAGAATGGATTAGATGATTAGAAAAGGGGGGTCTTATGTAGGGACCCTATGTATTGGTGGTGTGGAAACACACGTACTGTTTGATACTGGAGCTACACACAGCTTTGTGAGCCCAGATATGATCGGAAAAGGGTTGTTCCAGATGGGAACGGAGGATGATCCTTGCATAGTGAATGCGGCCGGTGGGCAAGTAATGCATTCATTAGGGCGAGTAAAGGATATCCCAATAGTGATCCAGTATAGAGTTATGCCTATGGATCTGGTTGTGGTCTGCCTTAAGAATCATAAGGTGATATTAGGCATGGACTGGCTTGGAAAGAATCGGGCTACTCTGGACTGTCACAGAGGAAGGGTGCAATTTGAGACTGGGTGTGGACCCCCGATCAGGTTCCAAGGTATTCGTCTGACTTCTGGATGCTTAGTGATATCAGCAGTCCAAGTGGAACGGATGCTTGAGAAGGGTTCTGAGGCCTTTTTGGTTGTAGGGGCTGGTGACCCGGACGGGATTCCGCTGGTTAAAGAGTTTGAGGATGTGTTTCGGGCACTACAGGGCATTCCCCCTGATAGGGCTGGCCGGTTCATAATAGAACTAGAACCAGGGACGGCCCCAATGTCCAAAAGTCCATATCGTATGGCTCCGGCCGAGATGGCCGAGCTAAAGAAGCAACTGGAAGAGTTGTTGGACAAAGGGTTCATACGACCAAGTGTCTCGCCTTGGGGAGCACCAGTTCTTTTTGTGAAGAAAAAGGATGGTAGCTTCAGGCTGTGTATTGATTACCGAGGGTTGAATAGGGTTACTGTGAAGAACAAGTACCCATTACCCAGAATTGATTAGCTGTTGGATCAGCTCAAAGGGGCCAAATGGTTTTCCAAGATTGATTTCGCCTCAGAGTATCATCAGATCCCAATTGAGCCTAATGATATCAGGAAGACGGCGTTCCGGACCAGGTATGGCCACTATGAGTTTGTGGTTATGCCATTTGGTCTAACCAATGCACCAGCTGCATTCATGAAGATGATGAATGGTATCTTTCGAGATTTCTTGGATAAATTTGTAATCATCTTCATAGATGACATACTTGTATATTCCAGAAACAAGGAAGACCATGAGAAGCATCTCAGGGCCGTACTAGGACGTTTGAGGGAACAAAAACTCTTTGCCAAACTAAGCAAGTGTAGTTTCTGGCAGAAGAGCGTTGGGTTCCTCGGACACATTGTGTCTGATCAGGGCGTGTCAGTAGATCCGGAGAAGGTTCAGACTATACGAGATTGGCCGCAGCCTAGGAATGCTACTGAGGTTAGGAGTTTCCTAGGGCTGGCCGGCTACTACAGAAAGTATGTCAAGGGGTTTGCCAGTTTGGCTCAACCCATGACACGACTTACATGCAAGGATGTGAAGTTTTCCTGGAATGAAGGGTGTGAGAAGTGTTTCTCAGCTCTAAAGGATATGCTGACGAATGCACCAATATTGGTATTGCCGGAGGGAGATCAACCTTATGTGGTCTATACGGATGCGTCCATCACTGGGTTGGGGTGCGTCCTGAAACATGGGAAGGTGATTGCTTATGCCTCGAGACAGCTGAGAAAGCATGAAGGGAATTATCCGATCCATGATCTAGAGATGGCGGCCGTGGTGTTTGCTTTGAAGATATAGAGATCGTATCTGTACGGAGCCAAAGTCCAGATTCTCACTGATCATAAGAGCTTGAAGTACATTTTCACTCAGCCTGAGTTGAACTTGAGACAAAGAAGATGGATTGAGTATGTTGCTGATTATGATCTGGACATATCATACCATCTAGACAAGGCTAACCTATTGGCTGATGCCTTAAGCCGGAGAAGGGCAGATGTCTCGGCCGAAAGAGAAGCGGATGAACTAGAAGGGATGGTTCGGTCACTACATCTAAATTCCTTGGTTGGACGTGATGAGCCATTGGGATCCGAGGAAGTGGATCAGGCCGATCTACTTACCAGGATACAGCAGGCCAAGAGTTTGGATGAGAACTTGCAAAAAGTGGCTCTTAACGATAAGACGGAGTATCAGATCACAAGCAACAAAACAATCTGGGTGAATGGCTGAGTAAGTGTTCCAAACAGCAAGGGGCTTAAAGAAGAGATTATGAGTCAGGCTCATAAGTCAAAGTTCTCAGTCCACCCCAGGCTGAATAAGATGTATAGGGATTTAAAAAGGTACTATCACTATGAAAACAGCCGAGTGGGTGGCGAGGTGTCCTACTTGCCAGCTTCTGAAGGCCGAACATCAAGTGCCCAATGGTATGCTCCAGAATCTCCCCATACCAGGGTGGAAGTGGGATCACATCACAATGGATTTTGTGACCAGTTTTCCTACGACAAGGAACCAAAAGGATGCGGTTTGGGTGGTGGTTGACAGACTAACCAAGTCGGCCCACTTCTTACCAATACAGAAAGGAGATGGAGTGGATCAGATCGTGAGGATTTACTTGGACGAGATAGTACGTCTGCATGGAGTGTCGGCTAGTATTGTCTCGGACAGAGACTCTAGGTTCACCTCTTACTTCTGGCAGGCTTTTCAAAAAGCCTTAGGAACAAGAATGAACATGAGCACAGCCTATCATCCTCAGACGGATGGGCAGTCAGAGAGGACAATCCAGACATTGGAGGACATGTTAAGGGCCGTGGTGTTGGATTGGGGCGACTCATGGGAAAAGCATCTACCCTTGGTCGAGTTTGCCTACAACAACAGTTTCCATACTAGCATTGGGATGTCACCTTATAAAGCACTGTATGGACGGCCTTGCAGGACGCGATTATGCTGGACCCAAGTGGGGGAGAGGAGCATGTTGGGTCCTGAGATAGTAGAAGAAACCACCGAGAAAATAAGGTTCTTAAAGGAGAAAATGAAAGAAGCACATGATCGTCAAAAGAGTTACGCATATAGACGAAGGAAACATATTGAGTTTGAAGTTGAAGACTTGGTATATCTCAAGATGATCACATTTAAAGGGAGGGCTAGAGTTTCTGGCAGAAGAAAACTAGACCCTAGGTACTTGGGTCCGTTCAGAATCATAGAAAGAGTTGGGGCTGTGGCTTATAAGTTGGAACTGCCACCAGCCATGGATGCGTTCCACAACATGTTTCATGTGTCCCAACTCCAAAAATGTTTGTCTGATCAGGACATAGTCCTACACGAGATCCCTACAGATTTGAGTAAGAATCTGACTCTAGAGACGAGGCCGGTCCGCATAGTGGATCGAATAGAAAAGACAACAATGAAGAAGACCATTCCCATGATCAAGGTTTTGTGGGAATACAATGGCAAGGATGTAATCACTTGGGAAACAGAGGCAAGGATGAAGGCCGAGTATCCTGAGTGGTATGATCAGGTGGTCCCCGAGGAAACACATGATGAGGATTCGAGGACGAATCCATCCCAAGTGGGGGAGACTTCTCATGTCCCCAGTCCGAGATAGGATCGTTGGGATGAGCCATGGTGCGGGGAGATGCACCAGTCAGGTCATTAGACCAGTAGACAAGCGTATCATGGCTCAGACATAGAGTTAAGGGCATCAAAGTGTTGAGACTTAACCAAGGTGAAGAAAGAATGGGTTTAATAGAGCTGGACGAGTGATGTGGGAGCTGGACGGGACAGCGGCCGAGCTTGGGCAGCTCAGGGAAGCTCAATGGGAGCTCAGTCAGTATGCATCAGCTCGTGGAGCTAGAAGGACTACCTCACTCAGCTGAGACCAGCTAGCAGTCAGATCAACTCAGCTGGGCCGAGTGTTCATGTCCTGGATGGTTGGGCGGTTACTAGGACGGTTATGGTGGTTTGGTTAGAGGGTCCGGCCACGGTATGGACGGTCAGTTAAAGGGCTTGGCCTTGGCTTCAGGATAGAGAACCGACAGGGACAAGGACATGAGCAGTTGGAG
>NW_026014659.1:12500-147500 GCF_020379485.1 Brassica napus
CAAGGACGTCCTGTGTGTGCTGACGGACACACAGGGACGTCCTATGTGTGCTGATGGACACCCACGGATGTCCTGTGTGTGCTGATGGACACACACGGACAGCCACGGACGTCCTGTGTGTACTGATGGACAGCCACAGACGTCCTGTGTGTGCTGACGGACACAGACGGACACACACGGACACACACAGACAGCTACAGACGTCCTGTGTGTGCTGACGGACACCCACAGACGTCCTGTGTGTACTGTACAGACAGCCCACGCGGGCCAAAATCACCCGAATAGTCCACGGGGAGGGTCAGCGTGCTGAGTCCAAGGACCAACGTGCTGATATGTGTACTGATGGACAGGCACAGACGTCCTGTGTGTGCTGACGGATACACACGGACACACATGGACAGGCACGGACATCCTGTGTGTGCTGACGGACACACACGGACGTCATGTGTGTGCTGACGGACACCCACGGACGTCCTGTGTGTACTGAACAGACAGCCCACGTGGGCCAAAATCACCCGAACAGGCCACGGGAAGGTCAGCGTGCTGAGTCCAAGGACCAATGTGCTGATATGTGTACTGATGGACAGCCACAAACGTCTTGTGTGTGCTGACGGACACACACGGACAGCTACTGATGTCCTGTGTGTGCTGACGGACAGCCACAGACAGCCACAGACGTCCTGTGTGTGCTGACGGACACCCACAGACGTCCTGTGTGTACTGAACAGACAGCCCACGCGGGCCAAAATCACCCGAATAGTCCACGGGGAGGGTCAGCGTGCTGAGTCCAAGGACCAACGTGCTGATATGTGTACTGATGGACAGCCACAGACGTCCTGTGTGTGCTGACGGATACACACGGACACACATGGACAGCCACGGACATCCTGTGTGTGCTGACGGACACACACGGACGTCATGTGTGTGCTGACGGACACCCACGGACGTCATGTGTGTACTGAACAGAGAGTCCACATGGGCCAAAATCACCCAAACAGTCCACGGGAAGGGTCAGCATGCTGAGTCCAAGGACCAACGTGCTGATATGTGTACTGATGGACAGCCACAGACGTCCTGTGTGTGCTGACGGACACACACGGACAGCCACGGACGACCTGTGTGTGCTGACGGACACACACGGACGTCCTGTGTGTGCTGACGGACACCCACGGATGTCCTGTGTGTAGTGAACAGACAGCCCACATGGGCCAAAATCACCCGAACAGTCCACGGGAAGGGCCAGCGTGCTGAGTCCAAGGACCAGCGTGCTGATATGTTTACTGATGGACAGCCATAGACGTCCTGTGTGTGCTGACGGAGACACACGGACACACACTGACACACACGGACAACCATGGATATCTTGTGTGTACTGAACAGACAGCCCACGTGGGCCAAAATCACCTGAACTGTCCACGGGAAAGGCCAGCGTGCTGAGTCCAAGGACCAGCGTGCTGATATGTGTACTGATGGACAGCCACGGACGTCCTGTGTGTGTTGACGGACACACACAGACACACACAGACCCACACGGACAGCCACGGACGTCCTATGTGTGCTAACGGACAGCCATGAACAGCCACGGACGTACTGTGTGTGCTGGCGGACACCCAGGGACGTTCTGTGTGTACTGAACAAACAGCCCACGTGGCTAAAATCACCCAAACAGTCCCCGGGATGGGCCAGCGTGCTGAGTCCAAGGACCAACGTGCTGATATGTGTACTGAAGGACAGCCACGGACCTCCTGTGTGCTGACGGACAGACACGGACACACACGGACAGCCACGGACGTCCTATGTGTGCTGACCAACACACACGAACGTTCTGTGTGTGCTGACGGACACCCACGGATGTCCTGTGTGTAATGAACAGACAGCCCACGTGGGCCAAAATCACCCAAACATTCCACAGGAAGGGCCACCGTGCTGAGCCCAAGGACCAACTTGCTGAGTCCAAGGACCAACGTGGTGTTATGTGTACTGATGGACAGCCACGGACATCCTGTGTGTGCTGACGGACACAGACGGACACACACGGACACACACGAACAGCCACAGACGTCCTGTGTGTGCTGGCGGACACCCACAGACGTTCTGTGTGTACTGAACAGACAGCCCAAGTGGGCCAAAATCACCCAAACAGTCCACGAGAAGGGCCAGCGTGCTGAGTCCAAGGACCAGCATGCTGACATGTCTACTGATGGACAGCCACGGACGACCTGTGTGTGCTGACGGACACACCGGACGTCCTGTGTGTGCTGACAGACACCCACGGACGTCCCGTGTGTGCTTGCGAACACCCACGAACGTCCTGTGTGTACTGAACAGACAGCCCACGTGGGCCAAAATCACCCAAACAGTCCACGGGATGGCCCAGCGTGCTGATTCCAAGGACCAACGTGCTGATATGTATACTGATGGACAGCCACGCATGTCCTGTGTGTGCTGACGGAAACACACGGACACACACACGGACAGCTACGGACGTCCTTTATGTGCTGACGGACACACACGAACGTCATGTGTGTGCTGACGGACACCCATGGACGTCCTGTGTGTACTGATGGACAGCCAGGAACGTCCTGTGTGTGTTGACGGAAACACACGGAAACACACGAACAGCCAGGGACGTCCTGTGTGTGCTGGCGGACACCCACAGACGTTCTGTGTGTACTGAACAGACAGCCCACGTGGGCCAAAATCACCCGAACAGTCCACGGGAAGAGCCAGTGTGCTGAGTCTAAGGACCAGCGTGCTGATATGTGTACTGATGGACAGCGACGGACGTCCTGTGTGTGCTGACGGACACATACGGACAGCCACGGACAGCCACGGACTACCTGTGTGTGCTGACGGACACACACGGACGTCCTGTGTGTGCTGACGGACACCCAAGGACATCCTATGTGTGCTGGCGGACACCCACAGACGTCTAGTGTGTACTGACCAGACAGACCACGAGGGGCAACATCACCCAAACAGTCCACGGGATTACCCAGCGTGCTGATCCCAAGGACCAACGTGCTGATATGTGTACTGATGAACAGCCACGGATGTTCTGTGTGTGCTGACGGTCACACACGGACACACACACGGACAGCTACGGACGTTCTTTATGTGCTGACAGACACACACGAACGTCATGTGTGTGGTGACGGACACCCACGGACGTCATGTGTGTACTGAACAGACATCCCTTGTGGGCCAAAATCACCTGAAGTGTCCACGGGAAGGGCCAGTGTGCTGAGTCCAAAGAACAGCATGCTGATATGTATACTGATGGACAGCCAGGAACATCCTGTGTGTGCTTACGGAAACACACGGACACACGCAGACAGCCACAGACGTCCTATGTGTGCTGACAGACAGCCACAGACGTCCTATGTGTGCTGGCGGACAGCCACAGACGTCCAGTGTGTACTGAATAAACAGCCCACGTGGGCCAAAATCATCCAAACAGTCCACGGGATGGGCCAGCGTGCTGAGTTCAAGGACCAACGTGCTGATATGTGTACTGATGGACAGCCACGGACGTCCTGTGTGTGCTGACGGAGACACAAGGACACACACGGACAGCCACAGACGTCCTATGTGTGCTGACAGACACACACGAAGGTCCCGTGTGTGTTGACGGACAGCCACGGACGTCCTGTGTGTACTGAACAGACAGCCCACATGGGCCAAAATTACCCGAACAGTCCACGGGAAGGGTCAGCGTGCTGAGTCCAAGGACCAACGTGCTGATATGTGTACTGATGAACAGCCACGGATGTTCTGTGTGTGCTGACGGTCACACACGGACACACACACGGACAGCTACGGACGTTCTTTATGTGCTGACAGACACACACGAACGTCATGTGTGTGGTGACGGACACCCACGGACGTCATGTGTGTACTGAACAGACATCCCTTGTGGGCCAAAATCACCTGAAGTGTCCACGGGAAGGGCCAGTGTGCTGAGTCCAAAGAACAGCATGCTGATATGTATACTGATGGACAGCCAGGAACATCCTGTGTGTGCTTACGGAAACACACGGACACACGCAGACAGCCACAGACGTCCTATGTGTGCTGACAGACAGCCACAGACGTCCTATGTGTGCTGGCGGACAGCCACAGACGTCCAGTGTGTACTGAATAAACAGCCCACGTGGGCCAAAATCATCCAAACAGTCCACGGGATGGGCCAGCGTGCTGAGTTCAAGGACCAACGTGCTGATATGTGTACTGATGGACAGCCACGGACGTCCTGTGTGTGCTGACGGAGACACAAGGACACACACGGACAGCCACAGACGTCCTATGTGTGCTGACAGACACACACGAAGGTCCCGTGTGTGTTGACGGACAGCCACGGACGTCCTGTGTGTACTGAACAGACAGCCCACATGGGCCAAAATAACCCGAACAGTCCACGGGAAGGGTCAGCGTGCTGAGTCCAAGGACCAACGTGCTGATATGTGTACTGATGGACAGCCACAGACGTCCTGTGTGTGCTGACGGACACACACAGACAGGCACGGACGACCTGTGTGTGCTGACGGACACACACGGACGTCCTGTGTGTGCTGACGGACACCCACGGATGTCCTGTGTGTACTGAACAGACAGCCCACGTGGGCCAAAATCACCCGAACAGTCCACGGGAAGGGCCAGCGTGCTGAGTCCAAGGACCAGCGTGCTGATATGTTTACTGATGGACAGCCATAGACGTCCTGTGTGTGCTGACGGAGACACACTGACAACCATGGATGTCTTTTGTGTGCTGATGGACAGCCACAGACGTCCTGTGTGTACTGAACACACAGCCCACATGGGCCAAAATCACGTGAACAGTCCACGGGAAAGGCCAGCGTGCTGAGTCCAAGGACCAGCGTGCTGATATGTGTACTGATGGACAGCCACGGACGTCCTGTGTGTCTTGACGGACACACACGGACACACACAGACCCACACGGACAGCCACGGACGTCCTATGTGTGCTAACGGACAGCCACGAACAGCCACGGACGTACTGTGTGTGCTGGCGCACACCCAGGGACGTTCTGTGCGTACTGAACAAACAGCCCACGTGGGCTAAAATCACCCAAACAGTCCCCGGGATGGGCCAGCGTGCTGAGTCCAAGGACCAACGTGCTGATATGTGTACTGATGGACAGCCACGGACGTCCTGTGTGTGCTGGCGGACACCCACAGACGTCCTTCGTGTACTGAACAGACAGCCCACGTGGGCCAAAATCAGCCAAACAGTCCACGGGAAGGGCCAGCGTGCTGAGTCCAAAGACCAACGTGCTGATATGTGTACTGATGGACAGCCACAGACGTCTTGTGTGTGCCGACGGAAACACACTGATACACACGGACAGCCACAGACGTCCTGTGTGTGCTGGCGGACACCCACGGACGTCCTGTATGTACTGAACAGACAGCCCACGTAGGCCAAAATCACCCGAACAGTCCACAAGAAGGGTGATCATGCCGAGTCCAAGGACCAACGTGCTGATATGTGTACTGATGGACAGCCACGGACGTCCTCTGTGTGCTGAAGGACACATACAGACACACACGGACAGCCACAGACGTCATGTGTGTGCTGACGGACAGCCATGGACAGCCACGGACGTGCTGTGTGTGTTGGCGGACACCCACGGACGTCCTGTGTGTACTGAATAGACAGCCCACGTGGGCCAAAATCACCCAAACAGTCCACGGGAAGGGCCAGCGTTCTGAGTCCAAAGACCAACGTGCTGATATGTGTACTGATGGGCAGCCACAGACGCCCTGTGTGTGCTGACGGAAAAACACGGACACACACGGACAGCCACGGACATCCTGTGTTTGCTTGTGGACACCCACGGACGTCCTGTGTGTACTGAACAGACAGCCCATGTAGGCCAAAATCACCCGAACAGTCCAAGGGAAGGGTCAGCATGCTGAGTCCAAGGACCAACGTGCTTATATGTGTACTGATGGACAACCACGGACGTCCTGTGTTTACTGAACAGACAGCCCACGTGGGCCAAAATCACCCGAACAGTCCACGGGAAGGGGCTGATGATGGAATTCACCAAACTGAAGCTTGGCTTTACCGCACTGTTTGTTATTCTAAGACCAACAATCGAGCCAGAATCCGAGACGGACGTACCAATTCTTCTCCAGTCCATCGCAACTCAATTCTGTACTGTACCACACGTACTGCCCGTACGACCAGTTTGAGGCTTCATCAATACCCATGTCCAGACGATCGAATTCACCGAACTGGAGCTCGTATTTCCCGTACTGATTGACATTTTAAGAGCAACGGTCAAGACAGATTTGGATTCGGACGAGTGGAACTCAAGATAGGCCGTGACACTTTAAAACTGGCTACTTTGGACTGTCCTGCTTGTGTACTGGCCCAGTCCATAGGACATGCTTCAGGACACAATGAACCTGGACGGAATTTGAAGGGTTTTTCACCAGTCAAAGTGTGATTTCGTGCCTTGACCAGATCTGGTCAATTTTATCATTTTCTATGTTTAGATTTCCCACAATTTTCTTTAAGTCCTTTGACTAGAACTTCTATATAATGTAACCATCAGATCTGAATAAGATAAATTCGTTTTGCTTTTATTCTTTTGAATTTTTACTCTCTTTGTTCTTTGTTTAGAACACTTCTTAGTTTCTTGGTGAGGTTATCTCCAAGTTTTGATCCTTCTTTTGTTGGACCGGTGCGTCACATCCGACAACGATCGAAGTCTGGTAGTATCTTTGGGCTATTCCGCAACCCTTAGTGTCACCCCTCGATCCATCAGTTCTCAATCCTCTCGGATCTGAGTTCATATCAACCTTACCGAAAGAGTCATCCTTATTTTGGTTCTATCAAGTGGTATCAGAGCCACTCTTCCGGTATTGTCTATTTCATTCATCTTTCCCATCTTCTATTTTCTTATAAACACTTCTTCTTCTACCTTTCTTAAATATGGGCCCCTCATTACCATCCATATAAAAAAAAAGATTTACGATTTGATTGAAAAAAGAAAAAAAAATATAGAATAAGTTCAAAGTTTCTTTTGTGGATTGGTGGTGGAAGAGAAAGCCTGCTGGCTGAGGAGAAATCCAGCCTTTGAGGTGGTTAAAACGGATTTCAAAAATCAAAAAAAAAAAAATCTCTTATCTTTCTATCTTCAGAAATTCCCTTGTTTGCTTGGATTTGCCCATTGAGATTCTTTGATTTGTTCTCTTAGAACATTGAGTAGAAACTTGTGTGTGATCACCTAAATCTGAGAGAAACACTTGAGTGGGTGAGGATAAACACTTGAGTGTGTGAGGATTTATCTAACCTTTGTGTTGAGTAATTATTTCAGGAATAAGATGTTTGGTCTTCACCGGAGAAATACCAAGGAGAAAGCCTCACGACCATCAGCCTCTAATTATTTTGATGAGTGTGTTAGTGTGCAGGAAAAACCAAACAGGTGGAGCAATGAGCATGTCAATACATCCAAAGGTGAATCTGATCCAAGAAGGCGATTGCTTCAGTTTGATGTCCAACAATTTTGTGACAACTTTGTGAAGGGTGTGGACAAAGCCCTCAAGGACGTCAGCAAGAGCCAAAAGAAGAGCACATCCACACGTGCCCCAGTAGCTGAGCCATCCTTTTCCATCAGTAAGAAAACCCAAGGTGAATCTGAAAATTGTTTTGAAGAATTTAAAGATTTTTCAGATTCTTCACCCATATTTGATGAAACTGATGAAGAACCAATTGAAAGTTTGATGTCTTGTGAAGAAAGTTGTGATCTTCCTTATCTTGAATCTGAGTTTATAAATGATAATGAACAGGTTAATAATGTAGAACTAACTGTTTTGCAACCGGAGCATCCGAGTAGCCTTGTTTTGTCTCAACAGGTTTTTGAGGAAGAGCCACTGGATATTCCACATCAGTGCCCATGTCTTGACACTTGGATATCTTTGGATGAAGTCCCAGAACCTATCTTTGATGTGGAGGACAAACCTGATCCAGTCTTTGATGAAGAAGCAACAAGCATCATATCTACCTTTATGGAGAGCCATCTTTGCTTTGATTCCGGCACAACTATTGTTCCTTCGTCTCCTGCCCCTTTGCTTCCTGATCTTCAAGAGCACTGTGAGAAATCTGAATTAGTTATTTCTCTGTCTGACATGTTTGATAAGATCAGTTCTCTTGATGTGATTCGTTTTGGTCTTGATAAGATAAAAGAAAATTGTTTTTCAAAATCTGTTTTTGGAAACATGATTAATTCTTTTAAAATCTTTGAACCTGATAAATTTTTTGATCAGCAACGTTTTCAAACTGACCTTGGCATCAGTTCTGAAATTATTTTGAGCTTTGATCAGTCCCTGGAACAAATCAAAGTTTTTGATCATTTTGAAAAGTATCTTGAGCTTGATTTGAAACAAACTGATTTTTGTGCTACAAAATCTTTTGATTCGTTTGTTTTCAAAGAAAATAGCTTTGATCTGAACTCTTCTAGGCATAGACTGATCACTGATGATTTGTTTGCATCTTCTCTGGACTTGGACGATTTCTTAATTAAAAAAATGCAGGAACAGAATTCACTTGAAACTGAAACTGGTTTTTGTGAACTTGATTTTTGTGATTCTGTTTTGCAGCCTGATCTCTTGAGTTTTGAAACTGATAAGACTTGGCATTTTCTGAGATCATTTCGTGATAATGGTGTTGTCTTGAGTTCTGATGAAATTTTGGTTTACAACACATTCTTTGAGAAATGCCTTGAACTTTTGATAAATGATTCTCAAACTGAACTTAAGCTTGTGTGTTCAGATGTTGGGAAGGATATGCCCATCTTGAAAATGAATATTGTTGTTGCATATCTTGATAAAATTCTTGTCTGTAATATATAATTTGATGAGCACCTTGAAAGGCTGAAAAATGTGCAATTTGTTCTTGGAAAAGATATCTTGATTTGTGATTTGAACAAATATTTATCTTGCACATTTGATCCTGGTCTTTTAGTGTTTATTTTGAGTATACAGGAAAGACAGGTTCAGCCTCTAAGAATTGAAAGCATTGACCGTGCCCAACAGCCTGAGTTTTGGAGAAGCTTTGTTGAAACCGGCTACCTTGATGCCAGCGACAGAGGTTCAGTCCAAGAAGTATATCGCAACAGTACGAAGGTCTTTTGTCTTGAATCCAATTTTAAAAGAAAGCCAACTCATCAAGGATTCACTGAGGCTTGGAATCGCATGAAAATCTTCACGGATGAAGAAGTTATGAATTTTCCAAACCGGAGGTTCTTCAGTCCATCTATCCGCGAGTACCAGATTTCTAAAGGAGATTCATGCCCCATAAAGAATCGGCCTGAGCCAAAACCGATCCTCCATGAACCAAAGGTGTTTCCTCAGTCATTCTCCTGTCTAAACCAAAAGCACTTTAAGGATCATGAGTTGATTTCCTCTACTTTCATGAAAATGTTTTGAAACCGAGAATTTCAAAAAGAAAACATATTCTTACTTGGTTGAAAAACGTTTTGCTCAAACCTTTTCATGAATTGATTTCATTGAGCTGTGCTTTGAAAGAGATTTGGTGTAGGAAAAAGCATGAACTAAAATTTCTTAGGCCAAAGAATTCTTTTGATTTCGTTCATGATGATAATTTTTCAAATTTGGCATTGTCTCTTTCTTTTCCTGACCGTTTATCAGCTTGGCCTAATTTTAAAATTGATAAACCAATTTTTGGTGATCAGCTTACTTGTTTGATGCTTGCCCACGTGCTTGATGATTATCCTAAGGGCTTGGATCCTGATCTTGATGTCCTAAAGATAGAGAAACCCTTTGATTATTTCTTTGGCAGATTTGATGTGGTTTCTCTAGTTGCTTTGAATAAACATGATAAGCATGATCAGTTTCTAAGGAGAGCAAGCACCAATGGACGCCAAAGTACTTGGAATTCCTTGATAAAAATGACTTCAAAACTCCAAGGAAGTTTCTGTCCACTCTATTCATTTACTGAATTTCCCTTGAATTTTAATTCCTTTGTATCTGATTTATCTCTTTTTGATATAGGTACATTGGATTTGAGGACAAATCCTTTTGAAGAAGGAGGGAATGATAGGCTGCGGTCCACGGATCAGTACATGGAGCCGAACCAGCATGGAGATCAGAACGTTCTGAAGATTTCAACTGAGGTTCATGTTTTTCACCATACTGACCAGACTGACCGGACACTGTATTGGACTGTCCCACATGCATCCGGATCGGAGCTTTGGCTGGAACCATGGCCAGATGATCGATTTCACTGTACTGGACTTTGTCTTCACCGTCCTGTTTTCCATTTGATGAAGAACAGTCGAGACGGAATCGCATTCGGACACACCAATCCTGAGTTAGGTCATTGCTATACATTTCTAGACAGTACCGCATGTACCGCCCGGATGTGCGTATTGGAGCTCCAACATTATCCACGACCTGATGATGGAATTCACCAAACTGAAGCTTGGCTTTACCGCACTGTTTGTTATTCTAAGAACCAACGATTGAGCCAGAATCTGAAACGGACGTACCAATTCTTCTCCAGTCCATCGCAACTCAATTTTGTGCTGTACGTACTGCCCGTACGACCAGTTTGAAGCTTCATCAATACCCATGTCCAGACGATCGAATTCACGAAACTGGAGCTCATATTTCCCGTACTGATTGGCATTTTAAGAGCAACGGTGAAGACAGATTTGGATTCGGACGAGTGGAACTCAAGATAGGCCGTGACACTTTAAAACTGGCTACTTTGGACTGTCCTGCTTGTGTACTGGCCCAGTCCGTAGGACATGCTTCAGGATACAATGAACCTGGACGGAATTTGAAGGTTTTTCGCCAGTCAAAGTGTGATTTCGTGCCTTGACCAGATCTGGTCAATTTTATCATTTTCTATGTTTAGATTTCCCACATTTTTCTTTAAGTCCTTTGACTAGAACTTCTATATAATGTAAACATCAGATCTGAATAAGATAATTCGTTTTGCTTTCATTCTTTTGAGTTTTTACTCTCTTTGTTCTTTGTTTAGAACATTTCTTAGTTTCTTGGTGAGGTTATCTCCAAGTTTCGATCCTTCTTTTGTTGGACCGGTGCGTCACATCCGGCAACGATCGAAGTCTGGTAGTATCTTTGGGCTATTCCGCAACCCTTAGTGTCACCCCTTGATCCATCAGTTCTCAATCCTCTCGGATCTGAGTTCATATCAACCTTACCGAAAGAGTGATCCTTATTTTGGTTCTATCATGGATACCAGACAGAGAGACAGAGAGAAGGACAAAGAGAAGGAGCTGGCGCCTGGGGAGAGAACGCCTAAGGTCAGTGGTGCAGACGGCAAGCGATCGGCCCTAGCCGGCTGATGATCCGATCGGGCTTGTGGCCGGTTTGGTATGCGCCTACATCTACTCTCTCTATCTCTTTAGATTTGCTTGTCCTATCAGATTATTGTGTTAGTTTGTTCTGTTCATACAGGGAACACTGAACGAAGGCCCTGGCCGGTTCAGTATCCAAGTCCTTGGCCTTTGGCCGGACTGTTCATGGTCGGATTTGGATGTTCTAGTGTGTTTCGTTGGAAACTGTTTATGGGAATCTCTTAGTTGGGATTTATCAGGGATTATCATGAATTTTAATTAGTTTTTGGGAATTTATTTGAGTATGTTGGTTTGGACAGGTTATAGATTCTAAGTAGCCGAACCATGCTTATCTAGACTTGATGTTAGGATATCGGCCTTATGAATGTGCATTGTGTCTTGTGTGGTTTCAGGATAGGACATGGACCGTGGTAAGGGAAAGGCACCGTGAAGTCTCAGGCCATGGGAAGATGTGTGGTGAATGGGTCATTGTAGATAGATGTGAAATACTGATAGCCTATTGTGCAACTTGTGAACTTATGTTAGACCAGGTGTGTATAACTTATTTGGACGAACCTAAGAATGATGTATGAATCTCAGTTTATATTTATACAATTGATTTTCCCCTTATGTTTCCTTGTTTAGATTTATTGTATTGAACCTCAGTTGAATTGAATTGAATTTAAAGATAAGACTTAAAACTTGGTTCACTCGGACTTAGATTGAAAGGTTAAGGCCGCAGATCAGTTTGGGCTTAAGAGCCGGGATCGGGTCTTACAAGTCGGTATCAGAGCATGCTTGATTCTAGGATTGGTTTGGGTTATGTGTTCACCACACGTCTGGTTGCTGGGTCTCACGGGTTGTTTGTGGTTGTTTGGTTTGATGTTGTTTTGCTTAGTTCTAATCATGAGATGAGGTTTATACGTTTGGACTAACACTAAGTGTTTTTGCCTAGGGAACTAAGCGGACTAAGTCCCGGAAAGGCAAGGAATCGGCTGGTGGTTCTGGACCGGTCATAGGAGATGGGACCAACCCCACTCAAGTGTTACCAACCCAGACGGGGCTGGTTAATGAGGAGACCGGGGAACCCTTAGCGATGTTCCTGCCTACTGAGGTTCAGGTGGATAACCTGGGCGAGCAACAAGAAGAGGTACGGGAGGAGGAAGGTGATTCCTCCCATGCAGGAGACGAGACCGGGCCTGGAGATGGGGTGGAGGAGTTGGCCGAGCCATCAATGCACGAGGTGATGGATGTGGTTAAGGCCATGGGCACTCAGATATTGGCTTTCACCCCAGCTAAGGCCACGGTTCAGGCAACTCAAAGAGCAGCTAGGACAGCTGGGACAGCAGCTGGTGTAGCTCGTTCAGCTGCACAAGTAGCTCGAACAGCTTCCAGGACGGTCGAGGACCGAGCTACGGTCGAAGCTGAGGTAATGGAGATCGATCCACCAGCTCGTCCAGTTAGGAGAGTGGATTACTTGAGCCTTCTAGCTCACATCTCCAAGCAGTTTGCTGGTAGTTCTGATCCCATTGAGGCAGACGAGTGGAGGAGCAGTTTGGCTCAGAATTTCAGCTCAACTCGTTGCCCAGAGGAGTACAAGAAGGACATTGCGCTTCACTTCCTGGAAGGTGATGCACATAACTGGTGGTTAGCTCTGGACAAACGCACCAATGGGACAATTGAGCGGTTCTCAGACTTCGAGGTGGAGTTCAACCACAAATACTTCCCGGCTGAAGCTTGGAACCGTCTGGAGTCTCAGTTCCTAGACTTGACTCAAGGACGCATGACAATACGTGAGTACGAAGAGAAGTTCAACCGGCTCAGACGATATGTGGGCAAGGAGTTGGAGGAGGACACGGTACAGATACGTAGGTTTGTTCGAGGCCTAAGGGTCGAACTTCGAACCTATTGCTCCGTTGGTCACTTTTAGACAGTGTCTGAACTGGTGGAACGCATGGCTATGGTGGAGACTAACTTCGCTTAAGAGGCCAAGCTGAAGTCTAGGGGCCACACGGCTTCTAGTGGATCCGGAAGCGACCGGAAGAGAACAAGGGACACGGCCGAAGGGGGCAAGGCCTCAAGTGATAGGCCGGAGTGTCCTTCATGCGGAAGGCATCACGGTGGAGAGTTTTGGAAGGTAAAGGGGGCTTGCACCTGTTGTGGCAAGATGGGCCACTTTGCTCGAGACTGTCCTGGACGGTCAGAGAACCGTGGACAGGGCTCGTGGGAGTGACCCCAAAAGCTGTCATTACTGCAGCAAGACGCGACACCTACGCTGGGAATGTCCCAAGATGCAAGCTGAGGCTAAAGGACGTGGGGAGGCAAGCAAGCCAAGCCAGACCCGAGGTCTGACCTCAGCACCGCGTGTGTATGAACTGACCAAGGACGCAGAAGAGGCTGGACCGTTCCTAACGATCACTGGTAACATTCTAGATCCATTATTTTTCAATTCAGTAGATTGGCATGGTACGGAACTTGTAAGACCCGATCCTGGCCGACTAGGCCGCGGTCGATGCCTCATGTCGCTTGGTCGATATCCTGACTGAACCTCTCAAAACTTTTGCCCTTTATTTAAAACATCGCCCATAGGCGAGGGCTAACTCAGATCTTAGCTCAAGACTACCATAGTCTTTCCTAACTTAGATCAATACAACACATACACAGCGGAATAATATCATCATCCATTGGTCTATAACCAATCTAATACTTGTCCGGTCGAATCACCTCAGCTAATGGTTAGTATACTCAACTACCATCTAGCTCCAAGGTTGATTATGAACACGAACCAAGTCATACAAATCTGAGGTTCCGTTTCCCTACCCATTCTATCTAGATCTATGCAACATTGCTAGATCATACCTTTGCCACATCCATGGAGCTTGTTAGCTCATCTGCCCAGCTACTCTAGCTGAATGAACTCATAGACCAGCTGATCGAGCTGTCACACTCCATCACCTATGGATCAGGTCATCCATCCTTTCCAAAGATCAGATTACACACGGCCTTCTTTAGATAAACACACCGGCCCCATACTTGTGGTCCATGCCGCTTAGTCCTGGCCTTACTCGCCTCCACGGCTTTCTGCTGGTTCCAAATGAATTGGACCTTGCACCCCACATGGTTCCTCATGTACTAGGATCCCCATGTGTCTCCTCCATGATTCGGATCATTGATTCACACCATGATCAGAACTAACACACACACCATGATCCAACATGGATCACTATCCAATGAGTGGCCTCTAACTTCCATCCCACATCGATGAGTTAGATCAACTAAGATCTGCCCCTTACCTCAGGGTCCTGGATCCTTAGTTTACATCACAACATATGGTCTTCAAGGGGCGTGCCATAGTTGGCCTTAACCGCACCACAAGAGACAGAAACATAACCTTGAAACTAATTATAAAATCAGTTACCTTATACATGATCTGATTAGATCAAGTGCCTTTCCTTATTATGTTCGGCCATGCTCCTCCAGTGCACGCCTCTATCAATCCTTATCACATATCTCATGTATTGATAAGATCCATTATTGGGTCGCACCCCTGATCCCTTCCATGGAACTTCCATGAAACCAGTTTCTACACTGCATCCACCTTCAAGGCTATTCATGCCATTGTGAGGGAAGTCCGGCCTTCTCCCTTTTTCTCCTGGGTATTTGCGTGTGTTCCCCAGATATGGGGGAAGCCTAGGACGTGTTAATCCGTGGTGAAAACCTACCACAGGGTCGTTCATAACTCCCTTTGCATTTCCATGAAACTACCCTCCCACACACCTCTCTCCTTAAGGCTGTCTTGGCCTTTGGGAATGAATTCCGGTCATCTACCTTCTTTCCTCACCATTTGCGTGTGTTCTCAGGCCCTGTAGGATGCTTTGGGTGATAACATCACGGATCAAAACCACCAGAAAGTCGTTCATAACTTCCCCCCTTGATCTCTCCCAAAACTGCCTCTTTATGACCTTCACACCACCATGGGTCTTGGATTGGGAATCCGGCCAACTCTCTGTCTTTTCTCTGTGTTTCTTTGTGTTTCAGGGTGTAGGAGGAAGCCCTGGCGTGCCTGCAAAGGCACGGACTTTCCTGCCTTTTATAGAAGAAGGGGCAGTTACCTTTCCAAAGGTTGCACCCTTTTTGTATCATTTCTGGCCATTGACTTAATCAATGGTCCAGATCATACCCATTCGCCTCAGGCAGTTTCCAGACGCCCTGGGCTTGCCAATCCACTCCTGGACAAGTCCAAACAAGGACACACGGATTGCCCAAGCTCCTGGCTCAATCCCAAGAGCCAACCAGCCCATCGGTACACCCGGGTCGCCCACATGGCCCGGCCACTGTCCAGACCCGGCCCAACTGCCCATGACTTGAACACTCAGTCCAGCTGAGTTGAGCTGATCCCCAGCTGATCCAGCTGAGTGATCTAGACCATCCAGCTCAGGGAGTTGACCTACACTTCAGTGAGCTACATTGAGCTGCACAACACTTCACCTAGCTGGTCGAGCTTGCTTACTGCATCGCCCAACTGTTATACACTGTGTCCAGCTTGGTTCCTTTATCTTCTTCAATTATTATAAGTCCTTTGGTCTATTTCCAGACCTATACTTAGTTCTCCCATGATCCATTCTGATCACCCACTTCAATCGAGCTTCACCTGGATCTCGTCCAGCTACCAGCTCGCTTGTCCAGCTCCTTTGAGCTTGCATCTGCCTTATTTTGGTTAAGTTCCAGCTACCTGATTCCCTAACCACATTTTGGACCATGACACGCTTGTCTTTAGGTCATGTGACCTGACTGGTGCGTCTCCTCGCACTAAAGTCTGTCCGGACGATCCAATCCAGGATCGGGGACATGACAAGTCTCCCCCACTTAGGATGGATTCGTCCTCAAATCCTGTGGTGATGCCGTCTTGTCGGAAGACAAAAGATTCCAACCGAATTCTTTGCATCCAGAACATGGAGCATGCTCGATTGGTTCTTCCTAACCAATTCGTCGCATCTCCCTCCTTGTCCCTCCTCACTGATCACGTCTTGATCACCATCTACACAAGTCTCCCCCACTTGATAGAGATTTTACCCAAAATCTTATCAAGTGATCCATCAAGCACCCATACAAAGACATGACTTGTGTCACTGACCCAACTCTCCAGGTTTCATTCCTAGTAGACACCAAGTCAATGTAGAACACTTTAGTTCCATGACTTGATCAAATTCAGTCACTAGGAACATACTGCGTACTCAAGTCTTAGAAGATTCAATAAATCTCCAAGCCACTGGATGCACCAGCCAAGTCCTAGCGAACATGTTCCAATCTTTAGGTTGATCACTCTACCATGAGTCCTAACAGATTGTTTTGTTCCCTTAAGTCCTTCCCGGACAATAAGGTTTATGATTCCAGCCACCAATTACTGGATCATTCCTTAACCAGCCACAGCCTCTCCCAGCTTGGCCATATTGCGATCTTAGTCCTTACAAGACTAAACCGCCTCAACTTGACTTCTGTCCAACCCGGACTTGTCATATTTTGATCCTGGTCAATTTAGGACGTGATCATATTCCAGTCCTGGTCCACTCAGGGACTAGACCGTTACACCCCGACCATAGGTCCATCTCCGAGTAGGTCCTGTTCTGATCCTCATCCTTTGACGGACTTGATTATATTGCGGTTCTGGTCCACTCCAGGACTCAACCGTCTCACCCCAACCATAGGTCAATCTCCGACTTGGTTGTGCTGCGATCCTCATCCCTCACTGGACTTGATCGACTTCAGCTCAGCCATCTCAGCTGGTGCCATTCTATATGGACTTTTAGATAATGGGGCCGTTCCAGGTTCCAATTCAATGATGAATGGATCAGCCCTATCAGGGGGAATGCCCTGTAGTGCCCCAAACACATCCTGAAATTCCCGAACCAACGGTATACCCTCTGGGTCACAGGCCCCTACAACCTCATCAGTGTAAATGGTAGCCAAAAAGGCCTCACAACCATTTCCAAGCATCCGTTCTACTTGGACTGCTGAAACCACCAAACTACAAGAGGTTGGCTTGATTCCTTGGTACTTAATCGGGGTCCAAACTCGTTCTCAAGTTGCACCCTTCCCCGGTGACAATCTAGAGTTGCCCGATACTTTCCCAACCAGTCCATGCCCAAGATCACTTCATGATGCTTGAGGGGGACAACAATCAGATCTATAGGCATCGGCCTATCCAAGATAACCACAGGGATGTCCTTAACCAGACCGAGTGAGTTCATAACTTGCCCTCCGGCTGCACTCACTCGTTCAGGACCATCCCATGTTCCATACTGGAACAAACCTTTTCCAATCATACTTGGACTCACAAAACTATGTGTAGCTCCAGTATCAAATAATGTGTTTCCACACCACCGATCATTAAGTACTTAGATGAGTAGGATCTCGGTTTGATCACACATTTGGAAAATGTCCCATACCATTCTCCAAAGCATCACACATCTGTGAACGTCCCATACCATTCACAAAAGTTTTTATAGTATACTTCAATCCTCATCATACTAAGATACTTAACATCGTGTTTCCAATTCCTCTTGGAATTGATCCATTCCATTCACTCAATCTTAAGGAATCCTACCTTGACTTACACTGAGTCCAAGCTGATCCATCTGATCACAAGCCCACTCATGTACTAGCCATGTAGCGTCTCCCTTAGAACAACATGAACACTGCATATGCTCACTTGTTTTGAACGGCCACCAAGGGATAACATTTACCTCCAAGAGAGTGCTGCACGTTTCTTTCAACCTAAGCAACTCTCTGGTCCATGTTACTTCACTTGCCCAGGTCGTCCATACAAAGATCTTGCATTGCATCCATCGTCCAATCCGTCTATTACTTCCAAATAACTAGAAAACTAACCTTTCTGTTTCAGGTCTTGCCCTTGGAGAGTGCATCTTGGCTAATCTGGCTCATCTTGGAACTTCCCCGTTCACAAGCATGAAACCCAAACTTACCTCAACTCTCACTTGGCTCACCACAACTAAGGTTCCAAGTCATCTCAGTTTTCAGAAATAATTTTGGTTTGGAACTCAACATCTTTGAGCACTGTCCTTAAAAGGATCAAGAAGGCTCTGATACCAACTTGTAAGACCCGATCCTGGCCGACTAGGCCGCGGTCGATGCCTCACGTCGCTTGGTCGATACCCTGACCCAACCTCTCAAAATTTTCGCCCTTTATTTAAAACATCGCCCATAGGCGAGGGCTAACTCAGATCTTAGCTCAAGACTACCTTAGTCTTTCCTAGCTTAGATCAATACAACACATACGCAGAGGAATAATATCATCATCCATTGGTCTATAACCAATCTAATACTTGTCCGGTCGAATCACCTCAGCTAATGGTTAGTATACTCAACTACCAGCTAGCTCCAAGGTTGATTCTGAACACGAACCAAGTCATACAAATCTGAGGTTCCGTTTCCCTAACCATTCTATGTACATCTATGCAACATTGCTAGATCATACCTTTGCCACATCCACGGAGCTTGTTAGCTCATCGGCCCAGCTACTCTAGCTGAATGAACTCATAGACCAGCTGATCGAGCTGTCACACTCGAACTGAGCTAGGACCGAGCTATGGCCAGCTGCCATATACTGCGTCCAGCTCCTTTACACACACAAAACAACTCCCTTAGGTACTTAGTCATTCAGCCAACCATCCCCACAGACATAAGTAACCCTTGAGAAGTCTTCAAACAGCTAAGGACATGCATCTGGCCCTTACCGGCTCATGCACTGTCCCACATCCTTTTGCCTTATCAACTTATGATATCAAGTCCAGCTCATGGAATAACAACGCCCATCAGATCCTGAGTCAATCAACCAACCACCCCACATGACCCAGAACTGATGAGTCTTCACACGTACCTAACCGGCCATGGAACCATGTCCCAACGAAGCCGATCAGTCCTCCTCTTACCACTGGTGCATCCTTTGATCAATCAGATCAGACAGCTTGATCCATCACCTATGGATCAGGTCATCCATCCTTGCCAAAGATCAGATTACACACGGCCTTCTTTAGATAAACAAACCGGCTCCATACTTGTGGTCCATGCCACTTAGTTCTGGCCTTACTCGCCTCCACGGCTTGCTGCTGGTTCCAAATGAATTGGACCTTGCACCCCACATGGTTCCTCATGTACTAGGATCCCCATGTGTCTCCTCCATGATTCGGATCATTGATTCAAACCATGATCAGAACTAACACACACACCATGATCCACCATGGATCACTATCCAATGAGTGGCCTCTAACTTCCATCCCACATGGATGAGTTGGATCAACTAAGATCCGCCCCATATCTCAGGGTCCTGGATCATTAGTTTACATCACAACATATGGTCTTCAAGGGGCGTTCCATACTTGGCCTTAACCGCACCACAAAAGAAAGAAACATAACCTTGAAAGTAATTATAAAATCAGTTACCTTATACATGATCTGATTAGATCAAGTGCCTTTCCTTATTATGTTCGGCCATGCTCCTCCAGTGCACGCCTCTATCAATCCTTATCACATACCTCCTGTATTTATAAGATCCATTCATGGGTCGCACCCCTGATCCCTTCCATGGAACTTCCATGAAACCAGTTTCTACACTGCATCCACCTTCAAGGCTATTCATGCCATTGTGAGGGAAGTCCGGCCTTCTCCCTTCTCTCTTGGGTATTTGCGTGTGTTCCCAAGATACGGGGGAATCGTAGGACGTGTTCATCCGTGGTGAAAACCTACCACAGGGTCGTTCATAACTCCCCTTGCACTTCCATGAAACTGCCATCCCACACACCTCTCTCCTTAAGGCTGTCTTGGCCTTTGGGAATGAATTCCGGTCATCTACCTTCTTTCCTCACCATTTTCGTGTGTTCTCAGGCCCTGTAGGATGCTTTGGGTGATAACATCACGGATCAAAACCACCAGAAAGTCGTTCATAACTTCCCCCCTTGATCTCTCCCAAAACTGCCTCTTTATGACCTTCACATCACCATGGGTCTTGGATTGGGAATCCGACCAACTCTCTGTCTTTTCTCTGTGTTTCTTTGTGTTTCAGGGTGTAGGAGGAAGCCCTGGCGTGCCTGCTGTTGGGGTCAAAAACGGTTACGACAAATTTAACATTCAAAACGTCCGAGGAGGAAAATAAGAATTTCTCCGAAGAGTATTTTTCGAAATAGACTCTTTCTTACGAAAAAGCTTTACGGAAGAAAGAATCGAGATGTCCGACGAAAAGCTCGAAACAGGTCGCTACGTAGCGACCGAGCGATCGTCCCGCTCGGTTGCTACGTAGCGACCAAGCTCAGCCAAGCTCGGTCGCTACGTAGCGACCGAGCGATCGTCTAGCGACCGAGCGATCGTCCCGCTCGGTCGCTACGTTGCGATTGAACCTTTCCGAACATCGATACGATACCAGTCCATGCATTCTCGTCAAACCTTCGAATGTTATCTCCCGAAGACCGTAGCAAGCTCAGTCCATGTTTCCCGCTATTCTAATTCATCGATCAAACTTCGCGGATTAGAAACCGCGGAAAACTCGTAGTAAACGTGTCGAGTCGGAAGACGGCCCAAAGGGACCTAAAACACAATTCGAAGCCCATCCTACGATTTTCCTAACCAAAAGCCCGTAAACCACAGCATGGTTTACGCTTGGCTAACAAGGAAGGATAAATGTCAAGTTTCCGCGGATAAATACGGAAGTTTTGAAGATAATTATGAAGATCGGAAAAAATGGAATATCTCCATTTTTATGCTATGACGGCTTAAGGGCAGAAGAGTAAAAGCGTAAACCGACCTTGGAGCTAGTATATAAGGAGTCCGAGGCGAGGAGCAGAGGGGAGAACTTTTTCAGAGAAAACTTAGCACTTAGAGCAATTTAGGCAATTTTCCGTTTTTGTTATTTCGAGCTGCGACTCAATTAGGTTTAGCCGTCTTAGGGTTGCTCGAACTAGGAATCTCGCCGACAGCTCTCGAGCCCAGGCTTATACCTTGTTGTAACGCTCATACGCAGATTCGGAATAAGATCTTCTTTGCTCTCTTTTCGATTTATTATACTTTAACGTTGTTATTCTCGTGTTCTGATTGCTTGACGTGTGGTAATTAGCAAATATCCGGGTCCTCTGGGAAATTAGGGTTTTCCTAGTTTCCTTATTTAAACGGAAATCGACAGTGTGAATTTCGGTTCCCACAGTTTGGCGCTAGAAGGAGGGGGACATACGGATCAATCTAACCCGCAAAAGCCACTCAACGATCAGGAAGGATATGCGAGATTCGACGTGCGCGAACGTCATCTCATTCAAGGGGGGAAGAAACGATCGATCGAGCCAAACCTCGAAACGATCTCCTTGTTATCGAGTTGACGATTCGAGATATCGACGTCGCTAGAGTACTAATCGATACCGGAAGCTCGGCCGATATCATCTTCAAAGACACTCTTGAAAAGATGGGGATCAGTCAATCCGAGATCGCGAAATACCCAAGCCCACTGCTAGGACTTTCGGGGGAAACGACCATGGCCTATGGATCGATTAGACTCGCTGTCAAAGCCGGAACCGTGATGAACATCACAGAGTTTCTAGTCGTTGACCGCCCCGCATCTTACAACGTTATCATGGGGACGCCATGGCTGAACACCATGCGCGCAATCCCATCAACCTACCATCTTTGTCTCAAGTTCCCGACCCCTAACGGAGTCGAGGTAATCTGGGGAAATCCAAGAGTTTCGCAGGTTTGTTTCGCCGCGGAACTAAAACGAAAGAGACCGATCCTCGAAATTACTCCTAAGAAAGCGGAGAAAAAGACCTCCAGCAAAGATACGCGAAGTCAGGATTCAGCGGAATTCTTCTGGCAATCTCGTATCATCGCAGCTCTAGATGAAAAACGCGAGCCAACATGTGAACCCGTGGTAACGATCTGTCTCGACGAAGCCTTCCCAGAACGCTGCGTCGAGGTTGGAGCCAATCTCCACGAGCCTTTAAGGACAGAACTCATAACCTGTCTTAAAAAGAACCTTAATACTTTCGCATGGGCTGCGGAAGATATGCCAGGAATCGACATTAACATGTCACGAGCTGAATATCGACCCAACGTTCAAACCCGTCAAACAGAAAAGACGGAAGCTGGGACCCGAACGTGCTGCCGCAGTAAACGATGAGGTCGAAAAATTGCTTAAAGTTGGGTCGATAACGGAAGTAAGATACCCGGACTGGCTCGCCAACCCCGTAGTAGTCAAAAAGAAAAACGGGAAGTGGCGAGTTTGCGTAGATTTTACCGACCTAAACAAGGCATGTCCAAAGGATAGCTTCCCTCTACCACATATCGATCGATTGGTAGAAGCAACAGCGGGCAACGAACTCTTATCCTTCATGGATGCCTTCTCAGGTTATAATCAATTTGGGATGAATCCCGACGATCGTGAGAAGACTGCATTCATTACCGATCGCGGAACTTATTGCTATAAGGTAATGCCCTTCGGCCTCAAAAACGCTGGAGCAACTTACCAACGACTCGTGAACCGAATGTTCTCCAAACAACTCGGAAAAACGATGGAAGTTTATATCGACGACATGCTCGTCAAATCCCTCAAAGCAAGAGATCACGTGTCACATCTCGAAGAATGCTTTGCACAACTAAACTCCCACAACATGAAGCTCAACCCGACGAAATGTAGATTCGCCGTGGCATCAGGAGAATTCCTCGGCTACTTGGTCACCAACCGCGGCATCGAAGCAAATCCAAAACAGATCAACGCACTAATCGAGATGGCTTCACCAAAGAACAAGCGGGAGGTCCAAAGACTGACCGGCAGAATCGCAGCACTTAACCGATTTATTTCACGATCAACAGATAAGTGCCTGCCCTTCTACGACGTCCTGCGAGGAAATAAAAAATTCGAATGGTCGGAAGAGTGCGAAAACGCCTTCCAACAGCTGAAGCGTTATTTAGCTACTCCTCCAGTCCTCGCAAAACCCGTGGAAGGGGAGCCTTTATTCTTGTACATCGCGGTGTCGGCAACGGCCGTAAGCGGAGTCCTGATCAGGGAAGAACGCGGAGAGCAGAAACCTATTTTCTACATAAGCAAAACCTTGCTGGATGCCGAATCTAGATATCCGTTGATGGAAAAATTGGCATGCGCGGTCGTAACATCGGCCCGAAAACTAAGACCATATTTCCAATCCCACACGATTGTCATCCTCACGACTTTTCCCTTACGGACAATTTTGCATAGCCCAAGTCAATCAGGACGATTGGCTAAGTGGGCGGTCGAGTTGAGCGAGTATGACATCGAATACCGACCAAGGACGAGCGCAAAATCACAAGTGCTCGCAGACTTCCTGGTCGAACTTCCAACGGGAGCAATAACCAATGAGGAACCAAATTCCACCTGGCTCCTCCACGTCGACGGATCCTCATCCAAGCAAGGATCGGGTATCGGGATCCGTCTCACATCTCCAACGAGCGAGATCTTGGAACAATCGTTCAGGCTGGAATTCCATGCCTCAAACAACGAGGCCGAATACGAAGCGTTAATCGCAGGTCTACGTTTGGCTCATGGCTTAAAAATACGCAATCTCCACGCGTACTGCGACTCCCAGTTAGTGGCCAGTCAATTCAGCGGAGAGTATGAAGCCAGAGACGAACGGATGGACGCGTACCTCAAACTGGTCCAGGGTCTAGCTCAAGACTTCGACTGCTTCGCCCTTACCCGGATCCCCCGTTCCGAGAATGTCCAGGCGGACGCCCTCGCGGCCTTAGCATCAAGTTCCGATCCAGGACTCAAAAGGGTAATTCCGGTCGAATTCATCGAACATCCGAGTATCGGACCACCAGTCGTTGTCAATCTCATAGAGGGTCAAGACGACGAGGAAGAAGAAATTACGGTACCACCACCATCAGAGCAATCTGATTACGGCTGTGATACCCCATGGCTTCAGACGATTCGAGACTACATTATCGACGGGCAACTGCCCGCCGAAAAATGGGCAGCTCGCAAGATCCGAACACAGGCCGCACGCTACGTGACAGTGGACGGCGAAATCTACAAATGGAGATTCTCCGGACCACTCCTGACGTGCCTGGAAGGAGAAAAGGCGAGGAAAGTAATGGAGGAAATACATTCCGGCTCATGCGGCAACCATTCCGGCGGAAGATCACTAGCCGTGAAAATCAAACGCCACGGATACTATTGGCCAACAATGATCGGAGATTGCGAGAAATTCGCACGAAAATGCGAAAAATGCCAACGGCATGCGCCAACTATCCGACAACCGGCCGAAGTTCTTTCCTCCATCACATCGCCTTATCCCTTTATGCGCTGGGCCATGGATATTGTCGGACCTCTGCATAATTCAAAGCAAAAGCGCTTCCTTCTAGTCCTTACCGATTTTTTCTCAAAATGGGTAGAGGCGGACTCGTACGCAAGTATAAAAGACGTCCAAGTCGAGAATTTCGTATGGAGAAACATCATCTGTAGGCATGGAGTTCCTTACGAAATCGTAACCGATAACGGGTCTCAATTCATTTCCACCCGATTCGAGGCATTCTGCGAAAAGTGGAAGATACGACTCAACAAGTCAACTCCCAGATATCCGCAGTGCAACGGACAGGCTGAAACAATCAACAAGACCATTCTCGACGGACTGAAGAAACGCTTGGAGGCCAAAAAAGGTAGATGGGCCGACGAACTCGAGGGAGTCCTCTGGTCTCACCGTACCACCCCAAGGCGAGCAACGGGAGAAACTCCCTTCGCCCTGGTATACGGCACGGAGTGCATGATTCCCGCAGAAGTAGAATTTCCCGGTGTTCGAAGAAGGTTCTTACCTGAACGAGAGGAACTCAACAATGCTATGCTCTTGGACGACCTCGACCTCATTAACGAACGCCGGGATCGAGCGCTCATCCGAATTCAAAACTACCAGCACGCCGCTGCGAGATACTATAATTCCAACGTACGGAATCGTAGGTTCAATCAGGGAGATCTGGTCCTTCGCAAAGTCTTCCAAAACACCGCTGAACGAAACGCGGGAAAACTCGGAGCAAACTGGGAAGGTCCCTATAAAATCGAAAAAGTCGTCCGACCAGGTTCTTACGAAATAGCCAACATGCAGGGCATAAAAATCCCTAGAACCTGGAATGCGATGCATCTCAAAAAATAATATCACTAAACAAACCAACTCGCAATCACTGAACTACGAGACGGCTTGATCTCCGCAAGGAGTACGTAGGCAGTTTGCCGAAAGGCAAATTCAGCTGTCCCCCCTCATTAAAAAAGGGGGGGAGTGGGTACGTATACTCGTATACTCCCAAAAAATCGAAAAATTTCTTACCACACATTTGGTGTTTTCGACTTATCAAAACATCCTCACCCGCAACGAGGTCTTCGGAAATCAGTCGGCCGCTTGGGAGAATCAACCTTTAGCATCGCGAGACGTCGCAAAAAATGCCTCAAAGTTGGTTTCTTCCGAGCAAACGAAATCTCCGCCACCAAGTCCGATGCTGATCACATCGAACTCACAAACGTCCTAAACAGACATAGACATCTCACGGAGATGACTCTCTTACATCCGAAACAAGGATAATAGCGCTATAAAAGAAATCCGAAATTTTGGTCTAGCACTTCCGGTCTCCGGAGAGATGCTCGATTCGTATCAAACAAGTCATATAAGCCGAGAACTTTTCGCGGACTTTACATCGATACGAATCAGGAAGAAATCGCGACAGGAAAAAAGATAGCCGGTTAGTCACCGCACAATCCTTAAACCGAAAGTAAACCTAGGTCTTGCCTTAAACCCAGCGCACTGGTCTCTAACATCTCAAAGGCATGATATCGAAAGATAGGAGATTCTTAAACCACGCCTCTATGTTTACGTTCGATACCTTCAGCACCCCCGCAGAGTTCACATCTCGCGGAAGAACTCTCGAAACAGGTCTCGAATAAAACATTTCACAATCGAAGAAGGATATGAGACGACAACTCATCACCTTCCTCCCCACTATTCACAAATTCATAAAAAGCGTTATCCGATTATCATACCATAAAAAGAAAGCCGCGGAGCGGCAGGGATTCAAAGCCACACACGGCCAGTCCCGAAATACAAACAAGGCCATTCAAGGCCGAAACATAAAAACATAAAAAAAATCTCTCGCAAGAGATCTAACCCAAGTCACCCTCAGAACTTACGCCCCCTCTTCACCCGCTGCCTCGTCCGAGCCTGGAGCCGCGTCACTTCCGTTCTCTCCGACCATCGGGTCTTTCCCCTCTGGGTCTTCTGAACACGTCGGAAGGAAGCACGCGGATTTCAGGTCGGCCAGGATAAGATCGAAATCTCCATCCTCGGCCGCCATATCTCCCTTGCAGCCGGACAACCGGGCCTCTTCGGCCTCCAAGGTCGGGGGAGTCTCACTTTGGAACGACCGAACTACGGCCATCCCGCCCTCAATCGTCGCCAAAGCGAAATCCCTGCTCCGGATACACTCGAGGGAACCCAGGGAAGCAGAAATCTTCGCCAAGCGAGCTTGAAACTCCGCGCGAAGGGCATCCGTAGCCTCTTGGATCCCGCGGCGCGCTAGTCCAGCATCACTCTCGATCTGACGCTGGAGTCGACGCACCTCCGAGGATTTGGCCTTCCTGGCCTTCTTTTCCTTAAGCAAGGAACTCGCCGTCTTCCCAAGGTCCCTCTCAAGCTCTCCTATCGCAACCTCGAGCTTCGACACTTTCGCAGAGTGAGAGTCCTCGACAGCCGTCAACATAGCCTCGGTTTCGGACCATCTGCCCTGAAGCTCCACCAACTCCCCGGAAAGGCGACTGGTCTCAGAACCACATTCGCTGATCATCCCATCGATCAACGATATGAACTGCGAACGGTAAAAACTGGTTAGACTAAGTCCCTGAAAAGAATGCACGAAAGACGATCGAGAATTCAAACAAGAAACAAACCTTTCCGCGAAGTCCCGACGCTAGGCTCGACCCACCTCGCTGCGAAGTCTCCCCGTCACCGCTCTTGGCAAGTTTCCTCCTCCGACTCTTAGGCTGAGTAGCCAGGACAGCGCTAGGAGCACGCAATGCCAGAACGATTTCTTTTCTGGCTGGAGGCGGAGGCATAGAGTCAGCGGCTTTCTCTTTGTCCTCGACGAGGATCGGAGTCGTGGAAGATCCCGCAGGTAGGACTTGCGGGAGAGGAGCCGCGACGTCGGTCCCATGACACGGGGCAACGACCTGCGCGGAAGAAGACGGAAACTCGGAGCCAGTTTGAGCTAGTTCTTTCTCGGCTTGACGACGAACTAGTTTCTCTCGGAAAGAAAGATGACCGGCAACACAAGCCGGCACTTCCGCCGGAGAAGTTGGAATCGGAGCCGGAGAAGTGGCCTCACCCATCTCGACGTCGGAATCTTTCTTATCACCTTGGGAGGAAGACATGTTGAGAGAAAAGTTATGAAACTAGAGAGGTTTTTGAAGGAATGAAGGAGGGAAGGTGTGAAGAAAATGAATGACAAGAGCTCACTACTTATAGAAGTATGGGTTCGGAATGTCGTCTCGACAACTTTTTTCCGCGGAATTTTAAATGTAAATTTCCTCCAATACACTTAACCTTGTCAAAGTCATCTATCCGCCCGCTAGAGTCACAAATCTAACGGGCTGGGGGGCTAACTGTTGGGGTCAAAAATGGTTACGACAAATTTAACATTCAAAACGTCCGAGGAGGAAAATAAGAATTTCTCCGAAGAGTATTTTCGAAATAGACTCTTTCTTACGAAAAAGCTTTACGGAAGAAAGAATCGAGATGTCCGACGAAAAGCTCGAAACAGGTCGCTACGTAGCGACCGAGCGATCGTCCCGCTCGGTCGCTACGTAGCGACTGAGCTCGAGCCAAAGCTCGGTCGCTTCGTAGCGACCGAGCTCGAGCCAAAGCTCGGTCGCTACGTAGCGACCAAGCTCAGCCAAGCTCGGTCGCTACGTAGCGACCGAGTGATCATCCCGCTTGGTCGCTACGTAGCGACCGAGCTCAGCCAAGCTCGGTCGCTACGTAGCGACCGAGCGATCGTCCCGCTCGGTCACGTAGCGACGAGCTCAGCCAAGCTCGGTCGCTACGTAGCGACCGAGCGCTCGTCCCGCTCGGTTGCTACGTAGCGACCGAGCTCAAGCCAAAGCTCGGTCGCTACGTAGCGACCGAGCACTCGTCTCACTCGGTCGCTACGTAGCGACCTGGCTCGAGCCAAAGTTCGGTCGCTGTGTAGCGATTGAACCTTTCCGAACATCGATACGACACCAGTCCATGCATTCTCGTCAAACCTTCGAATGCTATCTCCCGAAGACCGTAGCAAGCTCAGTCCATGTTTCCCGCTATTCTAATTCATCGATGAAACTTCGCGGATTAGAAACCGCGGAAAACTCGTAGTAAACGTGTCGAGTCGGAAGACGGCCCAAAGGGACCTAAAACACGATTCGAAGCCCATCCTACGATTTTCCTAACCAAAAGCCCGTAAACCACAGCATGGTTTACGCTTGGCCCACAAGGAAGGATAAATGTCAAGTTTCTGCGGATAAATACGGAAGTTTTGAAGATAATTATGAAGATCGGGAAAAATGGAATATCTCCATTTTTATGCTATGACGGCTTAAGGGCAGAAGAGTAAAAGCGTAAACCGACCTTGGAGCTAGTATATAAGGAGTCCTAGGCGAGGAGCAGAGGGGAGAACTTTTTTCAGAGAAAACTTAGCACTTAGAGCAATTTAGGCAATTTTCCGTTTTTGTTATTTCGAGCTGCGACTCAATTAGGTTTAGCCGTCTTAGGGTTGCTAGAACTAGGAATCTCGCCGACAGCTCTCGAGCCCAGGCTTATACCTTGTTGTAACGCTCATACGCAGATTCAGAATAAGATCTACTTTGCTCTCTTTTCGATTTCTTATTTTTATCGTTGTTATTCTCGTGTTCTGATTGCTTGACGTGTGGTAATTAACAGATATCCGGGTCCTCTGGGAAACTAGGGTTTTCTTAGTTTCCTTATTTAAACGGAAATCGACAGTGTGAATTTCGGTTCCCACACCTGCCTTTTATAGAAGAAGGGGCAGTTACCTTTCCAAAGGTTGCACCCTTTCGGTATCATTTCTGGCCATTGATTTAATCAATGGTCCAGATCATACCCATTCGGCTCAGGCAGTTTCCAGATCATACCCATTCGCACTGTCGATTTCCGTTTAAATAAGGAAACTAGGAAAACCCTAATTTCCCAGAGGACCCGGATATCTGCTAATTACCACACGTCAAGAAATCAGAACACGAGAATAACAACGATAAAGTATAAGAAATCGAAGAAGAGAGCAAAAAAGATTTTTCGATATCTGCAGATCGGCTCCTGGTCCTTCTTGGATGTCTGTCGACGTCCTCGTCGGTGTCGTTGGAGACATCGCTAGGATCCAGGTCAATGCGTTCGGCTTCATTATCCTCCGAGTCCTTTGCAGGGGGCGAAAGACTTTCAGGGTTCCTCTTTTCGATGGGAGATTTCTCGCTAGGGTTTTGACCGGAAGGTCGTTCCCGCGCGACTCCTGATCTGTCGAGTGGGGTAGCGAAGTTGAGCCTCTTCCCGCGGATTTTGGTGGTTCCGCAGGGATGGATTGCCTGGGTCCTTGCCGTTAAGGTTTCAACCTTGTGGGAACCGAAATTCACACTGTCGATTTCCGTTTAAATAAGGAAACTAGGAAAACCCTAATTTCCCAGAGGACCTGGATATCTGTTAATTACCACACGTCAAGCAATCAGAACACGAGAATAACAACGATAAAAATAAGAAATCGAAAAGAGAGCAAAGTAGATCTTATTCTGAATTTGCGTATGAGCGTTACAACAAGGTATAAGCCTGGGCTCGAGAGCTGTCGGCGAGATTACTAGTTCTAGCAACCCTAAGACGGCTAAACCTAATTGAGTGGCAGCTCGAAATAACAAAAACGGAAAAATGCCTAAATTGCTCTAAGTGCTAAGTTTGCTCTGAAAAAGTTGTCCTCCATGCTCCTCACCCAGGACTCCTTATATACTAGCTCCAAGGTCGGTTTACGCTTTTACTCTTCTGCCCTTAAGCCGTCATAGCATAAAAATGGAGATATTCCATTTTTCCCGATCTTCACAATTATCTTCAAAACTTCCGTATTTATCCGTGGAAACTTGAAATTTATCCTTCCTTGTGGACCAAGCATAAACCGTGTTGTGGTTTACGGGCTTTTGGTTAAAAAATCGTAGGATGGGCCTCGAGTCGTGTTTTAGGTCCCTTTGGGCCGTCTTCCGACTTGACACGTTTACTACGAGTTCTTTTGATAAAGAATGACTTTCCGCGGTTTTCAATTCGCAAAGTCTGATCGATGATTTAGAATAGCGGAAAGCATGGACTGAGCTTGCTACGGTCTTCGGGAGATGGCATTTGAAGGTTTGACGAGAATGCATGGACTGGTGTTGTATCGATGTTCGGAAGAGCTCGATCGCTATGCAACGACCGAACTTTGGCTCAAGCCCGGTCGCTATGTAGCGACCAATCTTTGGCTCAAACTTGGTCGCTACGTAGCGACCGAGCTTTGGCTCGAGCTCGGTCGCTATGCGGGACGAGCGCTCGGTCGCTACGCAGCAACCAAGCGGGATGAGCACTCGGTCGCTACGTAGCGACCGAGCTTGGCCGAGCTCGGTCGCTACGTAGCGACCGAGCTTTGGCGTGAGCTCGGTCGTTACGTAGCGACCGAGCGGAACGATTGCTCGGTCGCTACGTAGCGACCGAGCTTTGGCTCGAGCTTGGTCGCTATGTAGCGACCGATCGGGTCGGATGTTCGGTCACTTCGTAGCGACCGGCATCGGCTCGGACTTGGTTGCAACGTAGCGACCGGACAGCGTGTATGTGCTGTAGCTACGCAACGACCGAGCTTGGTTCGTTTGCTTTTGAATCTTCAAGGATACTTCCTCGTAAAAACTTCGTATTGGTTATCATTTTTTTACAAAAATTATATCTTTATTTTTACTATTTCTTTCGGAAATACGATCTCCGAGGATTTTCGGGTGGTAATTCCGTCGTGACTGTTTTTGACCCCAACAGTTAGCCCCCCAGCCCGTTAGGATCATGCATCGTAAGATCCTAGAGTGCGGTTAGGCATGTTTGGCAAGTTAGGCGTGTTGGATGGAATTAATATCCGAAAGTCCAAGCTTGAATAGTAAATCCTCATGCCTATAAGAAGGGATGTAACTTGTTTCATAATTTTTTCACTTTCTTGTCTTTCTCTAAGATCTTTCTTAAGAAAAAATTTCTTTCTTTCTCTCCACCCTTTTCTTCTATTTTCTCAAGAGAAGTGTAAACATGTCGAGCAAGAAAAAGATTGCAAAAAAGGGTCTTCATCCGCGAGTGCTTACGAAGAGCTCATTGTTCCGAAGATGGAGTTCGTGCCTCACCCGGTACATCCCGCCGAGAACGAGGCATGGTGGGTTGCGCATTATGGTTTGATGACTCCTCCCAAAGAGAAGTCGTTCCCGGTCCTGATCCATCGTGGAGTCGAGAAAGGGGATGCTAGCAGGAGTACCGACGAGTTTCTTGCGATCATGCGATCGTTCTACCATATCCCGGATGCTGTGGAGTTCCGGGTTCCCTATCCCGAAGAGTGTGCTAACAGCACCCCAGAGGGTTACTTTACTTGCTACGAGGCATTCGTAGTACGTTGTCGCTTATGGTTCCCAATCCCCGAAATCCTCGTCCGAGTGTTGGATCGTTTCGAGGTTGCGATAAGCCAGTTGACTCCTCTCGCCATTCAGCATCTTATTGGGATCCTGATCCTGAGCTACGAGCATGGCCTTTCCCTTTCCGTCGATCATTTTGAAGCATTTTTGAGGCTTCAACTCGTCAAAGATACGGACACGCATAGGCTGGTTCCTCGGAACTTTATGTCAATGGTTAAGAAGTTCATTTCGAAGTTCAACTCGTGGAAGAAGTTTTTTTTCTTTGTTCGTACACTACAAGAAAATCAGTAATTTCTGACCGTCATATCCGTTGGAAAACGATCGAAAATGGCCTGTGCTGACAGATCTATATGGTCAGAAATTTTTAAGCGGTCAGAAACGGTCAGAAATATCAGACCGAAAACCGATGAATTTTTACGGTCGGAAACTTTTGACGGTAACAGCGATCGGAAAGTTTTTACGGAAGATACGGTCAGAAAGTTTTGATGGAAGTTACGGTCAGAAATATTTGACGGATATTTCGGTCAGAATGTTTTGACGGATACTTCGGTCGGATATTTCTGACAGGTGCATCGGTCAGAAACGATTATTTCGGTTGGGATTATAAAATACTGAAATGGTAGTTCGATTTTGAATTTTAAAAGTCAAATTTTTATAAAAGATTTGCAAAGTTGAAAACAAACATACATCGATAAAGTAATTAATTTACTAGTCATAGATTGTACAAACATAACAAAGTGATTAATCACACCAAAACACATACCAAAAACCGTTGGCAAAGTTCCAGCACGTAAAAAAAAAAAACCAAAGTTCCTTACTAGAAACATCGATCGTCGGGGCTTTGGGTTGCAGAGTCCGGCTGGGTTTAAGTTGCAGAGAACTGCTCGGGGTAAAGGTTGGAAATGAAAGCGGTCACGCTACAAAGCTGTTCCTCAATAGCTTGACGTTTTGACCTGTAAGACCCGATCCTGGATTCCCCAATCCAACCAGACCGCGGCCTCACCAAACAATGCAACCAGTTTCATTTACATATTCAAGTTCAAGTGTTAAATAATTCTTAGTCTTTTTCAGAGTTTTGAGGTTCCAACATTCACACTTAAACAATCCAACATCGACTAGGGCAAATAGATATTTCATAGATAATAACCAAGGTTCATACATCATTCATCATCCTAATAAATAAATCACACACTAGAATCGCATAAGTTCACAAGTTGCACAATAGGCTACAATAATTACACAATTTTCAAAATCAACCCAATCACCACACATCTTCCCATGGCCGCGGTCCTCATGGTGCTTTTCCCTTACCACGGTCCATTTCTGGTCCTGGATCCAACACAAACAAACACACAATCACAAGGTTAGATTACAAAACAAGAATCAGTTCACATTGCATGGTCGGATCCAATCTAGTCAAGAACAATCATCAAAAATGTCAAATATGACCCCTTTAAAAAGAGATCCAAATACCAAATAAAATTCATGATAAATCATGACAATTCAGAAGAAAAATATTCCCATAATCAGATTCAAAAGAACCGGCTCAGATCATAGTGATCTCGGCCATGAACAGCCCACACAAGAACAAGGGGCTTTCATGGGGATTTGATCAGGCCAAGGCCTTAAGATCGATAGATCCTTCCCTGTAATATCATAAAACAATCCATAGTACAATATATATGAAGAAAACAGAGTAGAAGAAGTCAGAGTAAGGAGTGGCCAATCGATCCAAACCGGCCAGACTCACACGGCCATCATCCGCGGCCTTGTCCGGTTACTCTTGGCCACACCTCTCACCTTAGGAGTTCGGTCTCCAGGGGCGACTTCCTTCTCTTTCTCCTTTTCCTTCTCCTTGTCTTTCTGCCTCAAATCCATCCTCTTGATCACACGCCCAAACACACCAGGAACACTCAAGAACAATCTCTTGGATCAAATCGGCCAATCCAAGGTTTGTGTCTCTCTTTCTCTTATGAATTTTCTCTGTGTTTCTCTCTGTGTGAAAGTGAGTAAAAATCGACCAGAATGGCAGAAATGAGAGAGAGAGGACGACTTAAACTGTCCCCAACCGCCTGGGTGAACAGTTACCAAAAATCACATCCCTTCTTCCCAAAACCGTCCCATAACCGCCCATTGGCGGTTTCTCCCCTTTTCTTCCTTTGACAAATCGATCACTGAGCCTCAGCTCACACTCTGGAAGCTTGCCCACTCCCTGTCCCAAGCCTAAGACCAATTTGGTCGAACCGTCCTGCACCCGGACCATCGGCTCGCCCAGTAACCGTCCCGGACTCGTCCACACTGATCCGAACCAGAACGCACCGTTCACCGGATTGAGCTGACCTCCAGCTGTTCCCAGCTGAGTGAGCTAGTCCACCAGATCCTGTGAGCTGAACAGATCATGGTGAACTGAATACCAGCTGAACCGAGCTGATTGAACTCAAACCAACACTCGTCCAGCTGCCTAAACACTCACTCAACTCCTTTACCCTTGTTTCCATCGTATCCTGGTTAAGCCTCAGCTGACTGATGCCCTTAACCTTCATTCAGGGCCATGATATGCTTGTCTCAAGGTCTAATGACCTGACTGGTGCGTCTCCCCGCACCATGGCCCGTCCGGGCGATCCTATCTAGGATCGGCGACATGACAAGTCTCCCCCACTAACTTGGGATTCGTCCTCGAATCCATGTTAAGTGTTTCCTCAGGAAGAAATTGTCTGTACCAATCCGGATACATAGCTTTCATTTTTGCTTCTGTTTCCCAAGTGATGAGGTCTTTACAGTTGTAATCCCACACCACTTTGATCATGGAAACTGTCTTCTTTCTCATAGTTTTCTCTGACCGATCCACAATCCGAACCGGCAAGGTTTCCAAAGCCAGGTCCTTACCAACGTCAGTAGGAATCTCGGGCAAGACAATGTCTTGTTGAGACAAGCATTTCCGGAGTTTGGATACATGGGACACATTGTGGTATGCATCCATTGCTGATGGCACGTCCAACTTGTATGCCACTGCACCCACTCTCTCTATGATCCTGAATGGACCCAAGTACCTAGGATCCAGTTTATTTTGTCCAGAAACCCTGGTCCTACCGTTAAAGGTAATCATCTTGAGATACACCAGGTCATTGACCTCAAACTCAAGATGTTTCCTACGCTTGTCTGCATAGCTCATTTGGCGGTCTTGCGCCTCTTTCATCTTCTCTTTGACCATCCTGATCTTCTCAGTGGTCTGTTCTACAATCTCAGGACCCAACATGCTACGCTCCCCCACTTGGGTCCAACATAGGGGTGTCCTGCACGGCCTACCATACAAAGCCTCATATGGCGACATACCAATGCTTGTATGGAAGCTGTTGTTGTAAGCAAACTCCACTAAGGGTAAGTGTTTTTCCCAAGACTCTCCCCATTCTAACACACACGCTCATATTCACTCTGGTTCCCAAGGCCTTTTGGAAAGCCTGCCAGAAATAAGATGTAAATCTTGGATCCCTGTCCGAGACAATGCTTGCTGGAACACCATGCAACCTCACTACCTCGTCTAGGTACACTTGCACAATCCGGTCGACCCCCTCCCCTTTCTTGATAGGCAGGAAATGATCCGACTTGGTCAGCCGATCAACCACAACCCATACTGCATCTTTCTTATTCCTGGTCGTGGGAAACCCAGTCATAAAATCCATTGCGATGTGATCCCATTTCCATTTTGGTATGGGTAGGTTCTGAAGTAGACCACTGGGAACCTGATGTTCTGCCTTTACCAGTTGACAAGTGGGACACTTAGCCACCCACTCTGCAACATCAGATTTCATCCTCACCCAATGGTAGTACCTTTTCAGATCCCTATACATCTTGTTCAGTCCAGGATGAACTGAAAACTTAGACTTATGAGCCTGTCTCATAATCTCTTCTTTGAGTTCCTTATCATTAGGAACACTGACCCTCCCATTGACCAAGATGGTACCATTGTCAGTTGTCTGGTACTCGGTCTTGTCATTGGCGGCTACCTTCTTTAGATTCTCATCCAGGCCCTGTGCTTGCCTGATCCTGGTCAGGAGATCGGCCTGGTTCACTGCCTCCAACCCCAATGGCTCATCTGAACCAACCAAGGTGTTGAGGTTCAAGGACCTGATCATCCCTTCCAGTTCATCCGCCTCCCTCTCAGATGACACTTCAGCCCTTCTGCGGCTCAAAGCATCAGCCACTAGGTTAGCTTTCCCAGGATGATAAGCTATGTCCAGATCATAATCTGCAACAAACTCCATCCACCTCCTCTGCCTTAAGTTTAACTCAGGCTGAGTGAATATGTACTTCAAGCTATTATGGTCTGTGAGTATTTGCACCCTGGCACCATAAAGATATGATCTCCATATCTTTAATGCAAATACTACTGCAGCCATCTCCAAATCATGGGTCGGATAGTTACCCTCATGCTTCCTTAAATGTCGGGAAGCATAGGCTATCACCTTCCCATGTTGTGTCAAAACACAACCAAGACCGGTTATGGATGCATCCGTATACACCACATTAGGCTGATCAGCCTCAGGCAACACCAGGACAGGTGCATTAGTCAACATGTTCTTGAGTGCTGCAAAACTTTTCGCACACTCCTCAGACCATGTGAACCTCACGTCCTTGCCTGTCAGCTTAGTCATAGGTTGAGCTATGCTCGAGAACCCCTTGACATATTTCCTGTAATAACCAGCCAACCCTAAGAAGCTTCTAACTTCCGTAGCATTCTTTGGCTGTGGCCATTCCTGGATACATTTGATCTTATCTTGATCCACTGAGACTCCTTTATCAGACACCACATGTCCAAGGAACCCAATGCTCTTCTGCCAGAAACTACACTTTCTTAGCTTAGCAAAGAGCTTCTGTTCTCTCAGGCGGCCCAACACCGCCCTAAGGTGTCTTTCATGGTCCTCCTTTGTCTTGGAATACACGAGTATATCATCAATGAAGATGATCACAAACTCGTCCAAGTATTCCCTGAAGATGTCGTTCATCATCTTCATGAATGCAGCAGGTGCATTGGTCAGTCCGAACGGCATAACCACAAACTCATAGTGGCCATACCTAGTTCGGAACGCTGTCTTCCTCACATCATCTGGTGCAATGGGGATCTGATGATACCCAGAGGCCAAGTCAATCTTGGAGAACCACTTGGCTCCACGGAGTTGATCCAACAACTCATCAATCATGGGTAAAGGGTACTTGTTCTTCACAGTCACCCTGTTCAAACCCCTATAATCAATGCACAACCTAAAGCTACCATCCTTTTTCTTAACAAATAGGACTGGTGCTCCCCAAGGTGATACACTAGGGCGTATGAACCCCTTCTCAAGCAACTCCTCAAGTTGCTTCTTCAGCTCTGCCATCTCAGCTGGTGCCATTCTATATGGACTTTTTGATAATGGGGCCGTTCCAGGTTCCAATTCAATGATGAATGGGTCAGCCCTATCAGGGGGAATGCCCTGTAGTGCCCCAAACACATCCTGAAATTCCCGAACCAACGGTATACCCTCTGGGTCACAGGCCCCTACAACCTCATCAGTGTAAATGGTAGCCAAAAAGGCCTCACAACCATTTCCAAGCATCCGTTCTACTTGGACTGCTGAAACCACCAAACTACAAGAGGTTGGCTTGATTCCTTGGTACTTAATCGGGGGTCCAAACTCGTTCTCAAGTTGCACCCTTCCCCGGTGACAATCTAGAGTTGCCCGATACTTTCCCAACCAGTCCATGCCCAAGATAACTTCATGATGCTTGAGGGGGACAACAATCAGATCTATAGGCATCGGCCTATCCAAGATCACCACAGGGATGTCCTTAACCAGACCGAGTGAGTTCATAACTTGCCCTCCGGCCGCACTCACTCGTTCAGGACCATCCCATGTTCCATACTGGAACAAACCTTTTCCTATCATACTTGGACTCACAAAACTATGTGTAGCTCCAGTATCAAATAATGTGTGTGTTTCCACACCACCAATACTTAAGGTCCCTACACAAGACCCATCAAAGTATATCTATCCATCCTAGGTTCCATACCATGCAATTCTACTGGAATTGTCAAAGTAGTAGTCTAGAATGTTACCAGTGATCGCTTGGAAAGGCTGAGTCCCATCCACATCCTTGGATAGCTCATACACACGAGGTGTTGAGGTCTGGCCTCGTCCCTGGACTGGCCTGCTAGCCTCTCCACGTCCCTTACTTTGGTTGCCTTGCAACTTAGGGCAATCCCTGCGGTAGTGGCCCTTCTGGCCGCAGTGGTGACAGGTCCTGGACTCACCCAACGGGCTTGGACAATCCTTGGCTGAGTGATCCATCTTACCACATCGAGTACAGGCACCCATGGCCTTCCAGCACTCTCCACCGTGGTATCGACCACACTTAGGGCACTCTGACCTACCACTTGAGGTTTTACCCTCCTCGGTCGAGTCCCTCTTCCTCTTCTTGTCACCACTCTGACCCGAGGATACCACCAAACTCTTCAGCTTCTGCTTACCCTCCTCGGTGAGGTTGGTCTCCAGCAAGGCCATCCTCTCAACCAACTCAGAAACCGTGTGGAACTTACAAACAGAACAGTAGGTTCGAAGTTCCACCCTTAGGCCTCGGATGAACCTTCGGACTTGAACCTTCTCATCCTCCAGTTCTCTTCCCACATACCTCCTGAGTCGGTTGAACTCTTCTTCATACTCACGAACAGTCCTCCGTCCCTGAGTCAAGTCCAGGAACTTGGACTCCAAACGATCCCACGCCTCAGCAGGAAAGTACTTATGGTTGAACTCAACCTCAAAGTCAGCAAAGTGCTCAATGGTACCATTGGTACGCTTGTCCAAAGCTAACCACCAATTATGTGCATCTCCCTCCAGGAAGTGTACTGCTATGTCCTTCTGGTAATCCTCAGGACATCGTGTGGACTTGAAGTTTCGAACCAACCTGGTTCTCCACTCGTCCGCCTCCATAGGATCAACACTTCCAGCAAAGTGTTTGGTTCCCAACTTGGAGATATGCTCCAGCACCTTCAGGTAGTCCATACCATGCACTGGCCTGACCGGTGGGTCTATCTCAATCACCTCAGCCACACGGCTAGCACCAACATCAGCCACTCCAGCAGCAACCCGAACCGGGGGATTAGCCTGTCCCACAGACGAGTTCACCAATGGTGTGAACGCATGTGTCAAGGAGGCTATCTGAGCTCCCATGATCTGCATAGCCTCCACCAAGCCCCTTATGGTCGGCTCAATGACCTCCTCGGCACCAGTGACCCGAACATTGTTTGCATCAACATTCTGGCCACTCCCAGCACCAACGTTGGACGACCCAGTATCGTCTCCATGGACTTGCTCTTGCTGCTCGTCCACATTAGTTTCATTAACCTCAGTAGGAAGAGTTGGACCCACTGGAAGTCCGGTTGCATTGTCCACCTGCTCCACCAGAGCGGGTAGCACTGTGGTTGGAATGGTTCCAGCTGGTAACACTCCGGTCTGTTCAGCACCATCCTGCCCCACTGCTCCAGACGCTCCAGTTGCCTCCTTTCCTTTCCGAGATTTATACCTTCTTGTACCCTTAGGAGTTACAAACACAAACAAAAGGTTAGTCCACAACTGAACACACAACCTCAATCACTCCTAAGTTAATCAGTACAAAAGATTACTTAGAACCCAACAATCTCACCATGAGTCCAAACAGCCAAGTGTGTGGTGAACCAATAACCCAACAAATCCTAGAATCAAGAAGGCTCTGATACCAACTTGTAAGATCCGATCCTGGATTCCCCAATCCAACCAGACCGCGGCCTCACCAAACAATGCAACCAGTTTCATTTACATATTCAACTTCAAGTGTTAAATAATTCTAAGTCTTTTTCAGAGTTTTGAGGTTCCAACATTCACACTTAAACAATCCAACATCGACTAGGGCAAATAGATATTTCATACATAATAACCAAGGTTCATACATCATTCATCATCCTAATAAATAAATCACACACTAGAATCGCACAAGTTCACAAGTTGCACAATAGGCTACAATAATTACACAATTTTCAGAATCAACCCAATCACCACACATCTTCCCATGGCTGCGGTCCTCATGGTGCTTTTCCCTTACCACAGTCCATTTCTGGTCCTGGATCCAACACAAACAAACACACAATCACAAGGTTAGATTACAAAACAAGAATCAGTTCACATTGCATGGTCGGATCCAATCTAGAAGCTTGCCCACTCCCTGTCCCAAGCCTAAGACCAATTTGTTTGGCGGTTCCCAAAACCGTCCCATAACCGTCCCATAACCGCCCATTGGCGGTTTCTCCCCTTTTCTTCCTTTGACAAATCGATCACTGAGCCTCAGCTCACACTCTGGAAGCTTGCCCACTCCCTGTCCCAAGCCTAAGACCAATTTGGTCGAAACGTCCTGCACCCGGACCATCGGCTCGCCCAGTAACCGTTCCGGACTCGTCCACACTGATCCGAACCAGAACGCACCGTTCACCGGATTGAGCTGACCTCCAGCTGTTCCCAGATGAGTGAGCTAGTCCACCAGCTCCTGTGAGCTGAACAGATCATGGTGAACTGAATACCAGCTGAACCGAGCTGATTGAACTCAAACCAACACTCGTCCAGCTGCCTAAACACTCACTCAACTCCTTTACCCTTGTTTCCATCGTATCCTGGTTAAGCCTCAGCTGACTGATGCCCTTAACCTTCATTCAGGGCCATGATAGGCTTGTCTCAAGGTCTAATGACCTGACTGGTGCGTCTCCCAGCACCATGGCCCGTCCGGGCGATCCTATCTAGGATCGGGGACATGACATGACCGCTCTTCATCAAGCTCCGTCTTCATCCGCTCCATGTCCTGAACAATACTCGAGGAAGAAATAGAGAGCTGAGATGATGAGGTTGAGATAGCTTCAGAGGTACGACCGATACCATACAGACGACCCTTCTTAATAGGAACATTCTACAAAAGAAGAGTAGAAAGATTTTAAAATTTTATAAGAACTATAAATATAACATGTTAATATTCAAGCAGCTGGATTTAAAGTAACCGATCCAACATCTAACTGAAGAAGAAATAAACTGACTAGGTTTCTGTTTTGCTATATATAAAAGTCACACAACCTTTAACTGAATTCAAACTGACAGTTCTACTGAAGTGAAACCAAACCTATATTAGGAGCTTGAGAACGAATCCTAAAATTCTAAGTTATAGGCTGGAGAAAAAAAAAAAAACTGACCACATAAAGTAGACATACCTCGAGAACCAGTTGGTTGATCTCTTCGCGGGACAGCATGTTAGAAGCTGTAGATCCATCATTCGCAGACAACTGATGAGACTGCTGAAGTTGTGCTTCTTTGTCCTCCTTCAGCTTACTCAGAGTTGCCAACAGCTCTCTCGCAACAGGATCTTGCACCTCACCGGTTTGTTTATTGGTGTGCATATCCCTCATCAATTCTAACCAATCTGGTGGCACACCACCCCTTTCAGCAGTCTTCCAATAAACACACAAATGATATAAGAGTATCAGTTCAATGTATATGATGAAATTAAAAAAGTTGAAAAAAAATATACTGCTTACCATTTCTATCTCACGTTCCTCTCGTGTCTTAACACCACCATTGTGTACTGCTTCACCTTTTCCACCACGCTTGCTTCTTCTATTAACAGAATTGGTAGCTGCAATATGTGCAGTAGCATCGAGCTGCCAATAGGCTTTAAACCCGTCCCACACATCTTGATTCAGACATATGGGTTTATCCTTCTTCAGCCTCCACTTTTTCTTCCACTCAGTCACGTTGCTCGTGTACTGCTTTCTAGCCTGCAAATTAAAGGCTGTCCGCACATCATTGGTGAAAGCAGGGTCCCAGTTCCAATCTTGCTGCAATGAACATGCAAACACAACAAACATATGCATAAGTCGAAATTAATCTGTAACCAAGCGGACATTTACATTACAAAAAGACATTACCGCAAATGAACGGAGCCACATCTTCTGAATTTCTAATGGAACATGTGCATACGTCGGATAAGGCAACTCAAGGAGACTGTGAAAGCATTTCAAAATCGACTTGCAAATTGCATTGCGATTTCTTCGCCTAAACCTATAAACAATGAATACATAAGCACATAGCAAAATAGAAATGATTAGATTAAGAGTTAAAAATTTACCAGCTAGTATTTGGTTCTCCATTTGGGCTCAGCTTAGGAAGCAACTCTCGTCCTGGTGCCACAACAACTCGTTCAGTAACCTATCCTCGATGATTGATGCTGGCTGTGGCTGAGGGACACTTGTTCCTTGTGCAGCCGGGGAACCCAGACCAGCAGATGAGGAAGATGGAAAAGAACCGGCGAGAAAATCCGCATAAGACCTCGAGTTAAAAAAAAATTAACACTTAGAACAAGAAATGAAATGTTTTTGACAGAGAGTTAACAACATAACCGATCAAAATCTATGTACTTTTAGAGTTTTAATTCCCACAACCTATAAGAAGCTATCAACATCATACACAAAAAAATCATTTGACAAAATCAAAACCGATGATTCATTCACACGAAGCAGACCAAGAATCTATCAAAATCATAGACGGGAATTTTTTCCATAATCAAAACCGATAATCAAGCATTCAGACGAAGCAGGACAAGAAGCTATCAACATCATAACGAGAAATCATTTGCCCTAAAACCTAAACTAAACAAACGAAACTCATAAAACTTACATCTTTCGGCTGAGATTTTCGAGAGAGAGAGAGGGAGAGAGATGGGAATGAAGGGACGGCGAGATCGACGGAGAACGGCAGGGAAGAGCGACGAGAACGGCGGGGGAGAGCGACGGAGAATGGCGGGGGAGAGCGACGCAGAATGGAGGGGGAGATCGACGGGATGAAACAAGGAGGCGATTTCGTCGAGAGGGGGAGGATACGGATTAGGGTTAATGCGTTTCTGGATTTATATATAATGCTTTCCGACCGCCATAATGGTTGGAAATCGGTCAGAACATTCCGACCGAAACCAGTCAGAAATCCGTCGGAAATTGAATATTTTTTTAAAAAAAAATCCGCTTTGAGTCATTCATTAAAATAAAATAAAACATATGAAAAATATTTTATTTAAAAGTACTCAAACTTACTAAAAAATATTTTCTCTTAAATATTACAAAATATATAATATCTTTCTAACTTATAAAAGTTTTTAAAAAATATTGAAGATTTTGTTTTTAAAAAAAATCCGGTTTGAAACATTCATTAAAATAAAATAAAACATATGAAAAAATTTTCTAAAAAGTACTCAGACTTCCTAAAAAATATTTTCTCTTAAACATTACAAAATATATAATATCTTTCTAACTTATAAAAGTTTTAATTAATCCGAATTAGATGAATATTCTGAAGAAACCGTGTCTTCGTTGAATTCTCCTTTCTCCGACTCCGAATCTGAGAATACTTCGTTGTCACCTACACCAGTAAAATCAACAACAAGATCGATTTCGCTTCCATCAACATAAAGATCACCTATGGCACTGCTCGAGGATTGTTGCATCGCAGCCGTATCCGAAACTCCTTCCAATTTCTCCGTGGAGTTATATGGGTCACGGTGACCCAAGGGTCTTGTTTATTCCTCACACGAGGATACCGAATATAAGTTACTTGATCAGCTTGTGAAGCCAGAATGAACGGATCATAGTTTGCAAGACTTCTTCTGGAATGAACTGATGTTACTCCAAACTCGTCAATTCGTACACCATATCCAACGATCGGGTTGTACCAATCAGCAAAGAAGGCAACACACCTCAAATTAAGGATCCCCGGATAGTGAATCTCCAATATCTCACGCAAAATACCATAGTAGATTACTTCGCCAGATCTAGCAGATATACCATGATTTATAGTTGGCTGCGTAGTGTTTTCGCTGAAAATCTTAAAAGCATATCCACGCGTGCAATACATCGGGTACGACACAGCAACAAATTTGGGACCAAGGGCCAACTCCTCTAACCATGGCTGAATAGGATCTCCTCTAGACAAGAGAAACCTTACCTGCATAGTAGTCACAAATTTAAGTAATGCACCATGTACAAAAGATCAAAAATTCAGAAGTAATAGAGAATAGATTTGAAAAACTTACATAGAATTTTAGCCAATTTACAAACTCGTTTTCTTTTAGTGCAGAAAGCATATGCACCCCTTATTTGTTCCATGTAAATCCTGCCATTGAAATCATAATTAGTTACAAATTTATTTACAAAATAGGATTCTTAATATATCATACTAAAACATAACTACCTTTCGTATGTCATTACTTCTTCGCAGTTTGCTAAAATGTACTTATGTAAGTGCATTTGCTCTTGTTCGGTGAGTCTTCTACTTTTTCCTTTTCCACTTAATCGACCAATTTGGGAAAATATGGTAGGCACCTCGACGGGATAAACTGTTCTCTGCCCTCCATCATCATGTCTTGATGGTTTTCGACTTTTAGTTTGTACTTCTGGGGCAAAATAGTAAGCAGTGAACTGGGATGTTTCCTCATTGATGCTTTGTGAAACAATAGAACCCTGAACTCGGCTTAAATTTTTCACTTTCTGCTTGAAATGATACATAGAACGCTCAACCAGGTACATCCATCGATATTGAACCGGGCCCCCAAGTTCTGCTTCTCGAGCGAGATGGATTGGAAGATGCTCCATAACATCAAAAAAGGAAGGTGGAAAAATCTTCTCGAGATTGCATTGGATTATCGGAATCATTTCTTTCAAGTTTCTAATTCCATCTGCTGTTAATGATCTCGAGCACAAATCTCGAAAGAAAGCTGCTATTCCTGTAACAAAGAAAAAATTATGTTAGATATGAAAAGATACTATGTAACAGGTGAAGAAGTTATTAAATACTAAATTTACCTGCTATTGCTTCATGTACATGTTTTGGAAGAAGACCAGCGAAGCAAAATGGGAGAAGACGCTGCATCATGACATGACAATCATGACTTTTCAAACCAGAAAACTTTCCTTCTTCGCGATTAACACAGTTCCTTAGATTTGACGCATATCCATCTGGGAATTTGACGCTATCTATAATCCAGTCGAAGAACTCTTGCTTTGCAGCTGCATCTAACCGATAAATAGGCATTGGAAGTCTTCCTCTCCCATCCACGTGAAGAGATTCCCGGGCACATATATCTGGCAAGTCTAATCTTGACTTCAGGTTGTCTTTCGTCTTTCCCTTGACATTGAGAATGGTATTCATGATGTTGTCAAATATATTCTTCTCTATATGCATCACATCTAAATTATGCCTAAGTAGATGGTTCTCCCAATACGGCAACTTCCAAAAAATACTTTTCTTGTGCCAGTTGTGATGTTCGCCATATCCATAAACTGGATCATGCCCATTTCCCCCACATTTAGCTGTCGATTCCACACCAAAATCTCTGAGTTGAGTCAGGATAGATTTTCCATCTATTTCTGGTGGCGGACCATCAAACACCTTTTTGTTCTTAGTAAACAAAGTGGTGCTTTTTCGATACGGATGGTCATGGGGTAGATATCGTCTATGACAATCAAACCAACATGTCTTCCTTCCATTCTTCAGTTGAAACGCATCTGTGTTATCTTGACAGTAGGGACACGCTAATCTTCCATGTGTTGTCCATCCAGATAACATTCCGTATGCGGGAAAGTCACTTATGGTCCACATAAGCACTGCACGCATTATAAAATTATGCCTAGCAGATATATCATACACTTCAAATCCTTCGGCCCATAGCATTTTCAACTCCTGAATCAATGGTTGCAAATAGAAATCAAGGGATCTTTTAGGATGTGCAGGACCAGGAACTAGAATTGTGAGAAAGAGAAACTCTCGTTTCATGCACAATGATGGAGGTAAATTGTATGGTGTTACAATAACTGGCCAAAGAGAATATTGTCTCCCATGGCTTCCGAACGGGTTGAATCCATCCGTACTTAATCCAAGGTAAACATTTCTTCTCTCAGATGCAAAACTAGGATACACTGACTGAAAATGTTGCATCTGATGGATGAGCAATTTCTCCGTTGCTGTTGTGTTCACCATGCCATCTCATAGCATCGGCGGTATGTTTGGATTGGTATAACCTCTTTAGTCGGTCTGTTATTGGCAAGTACCACATTCTCTTATACGGGATTTTAGTCTTTCGACTTGTTTTTTGAAACCGTGGTTTGTGACAAAATCGACAACTAGTACGATCAACATCCCTTCTCCAGTATAGCATACAGTTGTCGATGCAAACATCTATCATTTGATAGGGCAAACCCAACCCTGAAACTAAGTTTTGTATCTCATAATAGGTAGCTGGTGAAAGGTTATCTTCCGGCAATATATCTTTCACAAAACCAGCTATCGCATCAACACAATCTTCGCTTAAGTTATAATCTGTTTTAATAGACATCATCCTTGTTGCAGCTGAAAGAGGTGAAATACCATCTCTACAACCATCATATAACGGTTGTTTTGCTGCATCTAACATATCATAAAATTTCTGCGCTTCAAAGTTTGGTTCCTCTACTCTATACCTATCTTTAACCATTTGAACAGTTCCTATATGTTCATCTAAGCCACCTTGTTGTTCTCCTAACCCCCCCCCCCCCCCCATGTTATTTTCTTCACTAGCACTACCGAAATTCACCATAGAATCAGTTTCACCATGCGAATACCAAACTTTATAACCCGCCATAAATCCTCTACTATATAAGTGCTTCCATACACCACTAACTGTACCAAATCTACGATTTTGACAAATTGGACAAGGACAGTACATCTTACCCGTTTCCAAAGTCCTCGGCTGGTTTGACGCAAATGACATGAATTGTTGAAGACCTTCCGCAAATTCTTCTATCAAAAGTCCAGTAGATGGATCTTGATGATTGTGATCCATCCAAGACCTAAAATATTCATTAAGATTTGAGGAAGACATTTTGTATTGTAGAGAATTGTTTTTTAGAGATGAATCTGTGAATGAGCCAGGACCGGCGTCGTGATATTTAAAGAAACATTTCTGACCACTTTTGACCGTTTCTGACCGATTTCCAAAGGCTATAAAAACGTTGGAAATTTCTGTCCGATATCCGACGACTACGTTCGGTCGAACATTTCCGATAGATTTTCGACAGATTTCAGACGGATAATATTTTAAATTATTTTCGTCGGAAAACGGTCGGAAATTTCTGACCGTTTTCTCTCGACTTTGTAGCCGTCGGAAAGTTCTGACCATATCATATTTCTGTTGGAAATCTGTCGGAAATTTCCAACCAAAAAAATATTGGTTGGAAGCTCGGTCAGAAAAGACTTTCTTTCTTGTAGTGAAATAGACGCTGCGTCTGTCGAAGAGAGTTGCATTCCACTGTTCCGGAGGCTACCGAACGATCATCCTTTCATCAATCCTCTTGCTCCGTTCCCCGAGGACATCATTGCGGTGAGGGATCTTCTTAGGAATGGTCCCTTCTTTTGGACTTCCCTTACGCCGAAGAGGATTCGGAAGGCACTGAGGTTCGTGCATCCTGGTCCTGCCTCGGTTGCGGACGCGGGAAGCGACTCCGAACCTGACGACCAGGATCCCGTTGTAGCTCCAGCAGCTATGCCAGAGTCGAGCTCTTGGAAGGGAAAGGATATCGACCTTGGCGACATAGAATTTTTGATGGATGATTCTATGCTTCCAGGATGGGATCCGAACCTTGCTTATGGCGACGGGAGTGGCTCGAGCGAGGTCCCTATTCCGGATTTTGATGATTTCTTTGCTGGTCTGCCACCGGGTTTTGATGCTCCTCCACCTGCGAAAGAGTCGGCAAGGCCGAAAGTCATCGCGGAAGGGTCCCGAATCATCAATGGGGTATGATTTTTTCGAAAATATTTGTGATCGCCTAGGATCCTTTTATGCTTACAACGCGTTAACTGGTTTCGCAGGGCCTCAACTTGCTTGGCTCGGCCATTGAAGCGAGCCATAGGGAGGCAATGGTCTATCGTTTTAAAGCGGAGAAAGCGGAACGAGATCTCGCTTGCGTGCAAGGCGAGATGTTGGAGCGAGAAGCGCAACTTACTCGTGATCATGCGCGGGCTGTCCGTAAGGCGGAAAGGAAAGGCAAACGAGAAATCGTCGAGGTGATGAAGACTCGTGCCTCTCAATTCCAGGATGAGTATGGGAACCTCAAGAACGCCTTTACCTCGGTGGGTGATTTTCGTGAGTGTCGCGGTTCAGTCGAAAGTCTTTGGAGGACGCAAGCCGATGACTATGTGTTCCAGGAGGAAATGAGCTTGATGAAGAGTGGCATGAACGAACGTGCCCACGCTGAGGCGCTCATCCCTTCGATCGATGAGCGGATTCAAGGGTTCTGGGATTCCATCCCGGTTTCCCCTGATACCGAGGAGGTTCCGACCGGGTTTCCTGACGGTGGCGAGGAAGTGGATCGTCCCGCGGATGCGCTCGGTGCTTCGTTGTCCGGGGACTTTGACTTTGGATTATCAGAGGTGGAGTAGTTATCGAAAGAAAGATGCTCGTCTTTGTATTTTATGTCTGTGGCCGAGTGTGGACGAGAGATTTGTATGGGCCTATTTTGGCCATTTTTATTGTTTATCGGGACTGGCCGTTGGTGGCTTTGAATCCCTTACCGCTTTACGGGGTTATTTATATGATGAATGTTCCGTTTCGAATTTTCCTGAATAGGGTCAAAGTAAATATGAGTTGTCGTCTCGCATTTAATTCCGATTAGACGTTCGATCTGTTAGTTCGTTCGTGATTCTCGTAAAAAATTACCTATCTTTACGATTTTCGGGAACATCGAGATGCAAACGGAGAGACATGGTTTTAGGATCTCGTATCTTTTAAATATCATGTCTTGAGATGTTTGAGACCAGAGCGTTGGGTTTAGGGCAAGACCTAGGTTTACTTTCGGTTAAGGTTTGTGCGGTGACTAGCCGGCTATCATTTTTCCTGTTGCGATTTCTTCCTGACTCGTACCGATTTAAAGTCCGCGATAGGTTCTCGGCTTATATGACTTGTATGGTACGAATCGAGCATCTTCTCAGAGTTAACTGGAAGCGCTGGACCAAAATTTCGGATTTTTGTAGTAGCGCGCTTTCGTCCTTGTGTTGGATGTTTTTGAAGATCAAAAGAATGATCGAATTGCGTTTGTTTAAGACGGCTGGCGTGTTCGTCGGGGCCAATCGACGAACGGGGTGTAAGGTTTTTGGTGGTCGCGTTCGGACAATTTGTTCGTATTATCTTCGAATTTTAACTTTGCGACGTCTCGCAGTTGTTTCGAAGATTATACATGTATCTTTGAATGTTTGAAAGATGATAATTTTACGAATTTTGGGCCGGATGAGGCCGTAGACAAGAGTCTTAATGTTTCCAGGCGTGTCCTGAAAGTTTCTTGTGTTTAACTGACTCGTAAACGTTTTTCGATAAAGCGGAGCAACGTATATTGCAGTAAAAGTTTTTGAAGTTTCTAAAAACTCGATTATAATGATGAAGATTTTTCTAAGTGGGAGTATACGAGTATACGCACCCACTCCCCCCCCCCTTTTTAGAGAGGGGGATAGCTGAACTCGTCTTTTGATGAGCTGCCTACGTAGATCAAGCCATCTCGTAGTTCTGTTTCATGCCGTGAGTGTTTTTACTCGGCGGTAGATGTCGCGATGTCCGCCTTGACCATGTCAATCGTGGCTGGGTTAACGCTATTTTCCGGATGTTCCGGTTGAGTTGTAGCGTGGACTTCGAACTCGTGTTGAGTTTCGACGTCCGATGCGTTTGCGTCGGCAGATGATTTTAATTCGTCTTTCCTTGGGGCGTTTTTGGCCGAAGATCGATCTATCTTCGTGCGCTTGCCGTTTGCAGCTGCAGAAGTCGTGATTTGCCTTAACTTGTGCTCTGCGAGGAAGCATAGCCGCGACTGTTTTTGGCATCCCCAGATAGCCGCGACTCCGCTTGGGGTTGGGAATTTGAGACCCAGGTGGTAGGTCGACGGAACTGCCTGCATGGCGTTGAGCAATGGGGTTCCCATGATCACGTTGTAGATAGCGGGATGATCGACTACCGCGAACTCGATGATTTTCGTGATCTCCTTGGCCATGACTGGCAACTGGATCGATCCAAGAGTCATCGATACTTCGCCTGAAAAACCCGTGAGTGGTTTTGGTGTTGGAATTACTTCTCCGAGTTTGATGCTCATCTGCTTGAGAGTGTCGCGGAAGATTACGTTGACCGTGCTTCCCGGGTCGACGAGTACCCTTCCGACTTCTAAATCTCATATGACGAGATCTATGACGAGCGGGTCGCAGTGAGGTTGATCGATGCCGCCGGCTTCTTCCTTTGTGAAGGTGATCGAGCAATTTTGGCCATCTCAGGGAGGAGACCATGTAGGCCAATTTGCACTTGACTCTGCCTTCTATTGGTAAGCCTTGATGGCCGACACAGTATCGCCGCAGTATTGTGATCCTTCGATGATCATGTTGACTCTGCAATGATTGTTATCGTTCCCCTTGTCGTCCGGCCTCCTACCGCGTTTATCTCCAGGCTGGTTTCGTTGAGGGGATTTTTCAGCGGGCGGATTCCTGTCCATCTTTGGAGGGGGATCAGAATCAAGGATGAGATCCTTGACGCTAGTTACTTCCGAGAGCTCTCCAGCGAGTAGCTTCGCGGCCAGTCTTGCTCCCAAGACTTGGCAGTTGGTCGTGGAGTGTCCTCGGGACTGGTGGAACTCGCAGAAGGTGTTTTCGTCATACCCTTGATTGCGAGTCCACGTGTTGCCCGTGGTTCGGCCTTGATCCGAATTGATCGCGTAATTATGCGCCCCTTGGAGATCTTCCACCTCGTTACGAACGTATTTGTCGTTACGAGAGTTCTTCTTTCTCCCTTTTGGATCCACGTCCTTCGAAGATGGTCTTGCCGACTTATGTTTTTGCGATAAGACTTTAGTTTCTTCCTCGACTATGATGTAGTCCGTTGCTTTGTGGAGGGCATCCCGGATCGTTCGCGGTTTGTCGAGAGTTATCCACTTTCTGAATTTCGAGTTGTACCAGAGCGTATTTCTCAGCGCGTCGATGGCCACTTTGTCGCTTATCCCGCTGACCCTTGACATTATCAGCTTGAACCGACTGATAAACTCGCGGAGGGGTTCGTCTTCCCTCTGGGAGAGACTTCAGTGGTCAACATCGGAAGTTTCTCTGTCGATGAATACAGAGTATTGTTTGAGAAATTCTGATGCGAGCTGTCGGAAACTCCCGATGGTGTTACGATGAAGGCGTGCGAACCATTCAAGTGCTGCTCCTTCCAGGCTTTCAACGAACAGGCGGAAGTAGCCGTGATCCTTTTCTCCATCTATCGTACTTTGGTACTTTGATTTTTCCCGGATCAGACACCCTCATGTCCGAAATGCGACTGGTAAAAGGGGTCTTCCGAGCTCCTTCCAGCAGTCGATCGATTTCGAGGGCAGCACTAGTAGCATGATGGATTTGAGACTTTACGGCCCTCACTTCTGCCGAAGTCTTGGTGATGTAGTCGCGAAGATCACGGATATCCGATGTCTCGTTAGTAGATTTCCGAGCCTGTCGGCGTTTACTGCGAGTGAGCTCGGTTTGCCTTTCAGCCAGCTCCTCTTGTTCGTTCCAATAGGCGATTTCTTCTTCTTCTTCCGTCATTGGTTTTTCGAATGGGGAGCCTTCCCGTGCAGATCGGCTCCTGGTCCTTCTTGGATGTCTGTCGACGTCCTCGTCGGTGTCGTTGGAGACATCGCTAGGATCCAGGTCAATGCGTTCGGCTTCATTATCCTCCGAGTCCCTTGCAGAGGGCGGAAGACTTTCAGGGTTCCTCTTTTCGATGGGAGATTTCTCGCTAGGGTTTTGACCGGAAGGTCGTTCCCGCGCGACTCCTGATCTGTCGAGTGGGGTAGCGAAGTTGAGCCTCTTCCCGCAGATTTTGGTGGTTCCGCAGGGATGGATTGCTTGGGTCCTTGCCGTTAAGGTTTCAACCTTGTGGGAACCGAAATTCACACTGTCGATTTCCGTTTAAATAAGGAAACTAGGAAAACCCTAATTTCCCAAAGGACCTGGATATCTGTTAATTACCACACGTCAAGCAATCAGAACACGAGAATAACAACGACAAAAATAAGAAATCGAAAAGAGAGAAAAGTAGATCTTATTCCGAATTTGCGTATGAGCGTTACAACAAGGTATAAGCCTGGGCTCGAGAGCTGTCGGCGAGATTCCTAGTTCTAGCAACCCTAAGACGGCTAAACCTAATTGAGTCGCAGCTCGAAATAACAAAAACGGAAAATTGCCTAAATTGCTCTAAGTGCTAAGTTTGCTCTGAAAAAGTCCTCCCCTGCTCCTCGCCTAGGACTCCTTATATACTAGCTCCAAGGTCGGTTTACGCTTTTACTCTTCTACCCTTAAGCCGTCATAGCATAAAAATGGAGATATTCCATTTTTCCCGATCTTCACAATTATCTTCAAAACTTCCGTATTTATCCGCGGAAACTTGACATTTATCCTTCCTCGTGGGCCAAGCGTGAACCATGCTGCGGTTCACGGGCTTTGGTTAGGAAAAATCGTAGGATGGGCCTCGAGTCGTGTTTTAGGTCCCTTTGGGCCGTCTTCCGACTCGACACGTTTACTACGAGTTTTCCGCGGTTTCTAATCCGCGAAGTTTGATCGATGAATTAGAATAGCGGGAAACATGGACTGAGCTTGCTACGGTCTTCGGGAGATAGCATTCAAAGGTCTGACGAGAATGCAAGGATTGGTGTCGTATCGATGTTTGGAAAGGTTCAATCGCTACACAGCGACCGAACTTTGGCTCGAGCCCGGTCGCTACGTAGCGACCCAGCGAGACGAGTGCTCGGTCGCTACGTAGCGACCAAGCTTTGGCTTGAGCTCGGTCGCTACGTAGCGACCGAGCGGGACGATCGCTCGCTCGCTACGTAGGGACCGAGCTTTGGCTCGAGCTCGGTCGCTACGTAGCGACCGAGCGGGACGATCGCTCAGTCGCTACGTAGCGACCGAGCTTTGGCTCGAGCTCGGTTGCTACGTAGCGACCGGACGGCGTGTATACGTGGTGACCGAGCTTGGTTTGTTTGGTTTGAATTCGAAAGGATACTTTTTCGTAAAAACTTCGTATTGGTTATTTTTACGAAAATTACATCTCTTCTTTTACTATCTCTTTCGGAAATACGATCTCCGAGGATTTTCGGGTGGTAATTCCGTCGTAACCGTTTTTGACCCCAACAGTTAGCCCCCCAGCCCGTTAGGATCATGCATCGTAGGATCCTAGCGTGTGGTTAGACATGTTTGGCAAGTTAGGCGTGATGGATGGAATTAATATCCAAAAGTCCGAGCTAGAATGGTAAATCCTTATGTCTTATAAGAAGGGAGGTAACTTGTTCCATAATTTTTTCACTTTCTTGTCTTTCTCTAAGATCTTTCTTAAAAAAAAAAAACTTTCTATCTTTCTCTCCACCCTTTTGGAGTTCGTGCCTCACTCGGTGCATCCTGCCGAGAACGAGGCATGGTGGGTTGCTCATTATGGCTCGTTGACCCCTCCCAAGGAGAAGCCGTTCCCGGTCCTGGTCCATCGTGGAGTCGAGGAAGAGGATGCAAGTAGGACTACCGACGAGTTTCTCGCGATGATGCGATCGTTCTACCATATCCCGGATGCTGTGGAGTTCCGGGTTCCCCGCCGCAGGGAATGTGCTATCAGTCCCCCGGAGGATTACTTTACTTGCTATGAGGTGTTCGTAGTGCGTTGTCGCCTATGGTTCCCCATACCCCAAATTCTCGTCCGAGTGTTGGATCGTTTCGAAGTTGCGATAAGTCAGTTGACTCCCCTTGCCATTCAGCATCTTATTGGGATCCTGATCCTAAGCTACGAGCATGGCCTTTCCCTTTCCGTCGATCATTATGAAGCGCTTTTGAGGCTTCAACTTGTCAGAGATACGGATAAGCATAGGTTGGTCCCTCGGAAATTTATGTCAGTGGTTAAGAAGTTTATTTCGAACTTCAACTCGTGGAAGAAGTTCTTTTTCTTCGTTCGTATAGACGCTGCATTCGTCGAAGAGAGTTGCATTCCACTGTTCCGGAGGTTACCGAATGATCGTCCCTTCATCAACCCTTTTGCTCCGTTCCCCGAGGACATCATTTCGGTGAGGGATCTTCTCAGGAATGGTCCCTTCTTCTGGACTTCTTTTACGCCGAAGAGGGTTCGGAAGGCACTGAGATTCGTGCAACCCGGTCCTACTTTGGATGCGGACACGGGAAGCGACTCCGAACCTGACGACCAGAATCCCGTCGAAGCTCCAACGGCTGTGCCGGAGTCGAGTTCTTGGAAGGGAAAAGATGTCGATCTTAGCGACATAGAGTTTTCGATGGATGACTCTATGCTTCCAGGATGGGATCCGAACCTTGCTTACAGCGATGGGAGCGGTTCGAGCGAGGCCCCTGTTCCGGATTTCGGTGACTTCTTTGCTGGACTGCCACCGGGTTTCGATACTCCTCCTCCTACGAAAGAATCGGTGAGGCCGAGAGTCGTTGCAGAGGGATCTCGCATCATCAATGGGGTTAGTTTTTGAGGATTTCTTGGTGATTGTCCTGTGTATATATGTTTATAACATGTCAATCGATTTTGCAGGGCCTGAGCCTGTTGGGCTCGGCCATTGAGGCGGGCCATAGAGAAGCCATGGTCTACCGCTTTAAAGCGGAGAAAGCGGAGCGGGATCTTGCTCGCGTGCAAGGCGAGATGCTGGAGCGAGAGGCGGAACTTACTCATGACCATGACCGGGCTGTTCGTAAAGCGGAGAGGAAAGGCAAAAGAGAAATCGTCGAGGTGATGAAGACTCGCGCATCTCAATTCCAGGTTGAGTATGGGAACCTCAAGAATGCCTTTACCTCGGTGGGTGACTTTCGCGAGTGCCGCGGTTCGGTCGGAAGTCTTTGGAGGACGCGAGCCGATGACTATGTGTTTGAAGAGGAAATGAGCTTGATGAAGAATGGGATGAGTGAACGTGCCCATGCTGAGGCGCTTATCCCTCCGATTGACGAGAAGATTCAAGGGTTCTGGGATTCCATCCCGGTTTCCCCTGATACCGAGGAGGTTCCGACCGGGTTTCCCGATGGTGGCGAGGAAGTGATCGTCCCGCGGATGCGTTCGGCGCTTCGTTGTCCGGGGATTTTGACTTTGGATTATGAGGGGCGGATTAGTTATCTTTTTATCTGTTTTCGGCCAAGTGTGGCCCTTTGAATTTGGATTTTGTTTAGGCCTAGATGGCCGTATTTGTATTTACCGGGACTGGCCGTTGGTGGCTTTGAATCCCTTGCCGCTTTACGCGGTTTATTTATATGATAAATGTTTTGTTTCGAGTTTTCCTGAGTAGGGTTGAAGTAAATACGAGTTGTCGTCTCGTATTTAGTTCTGATTAGACGTTCAATCTGTTGGTTCGTTCGTGATTTTCGTAAAAATTTACTTATCTTTACGATTTTCGAGAACACTGAGATATGAACGGAGAGACATGGTTTAGGATCTCGTATCTTTTAGATATCATGCCTTGAGATGTTTGAGACCAGAGCGTAGGGTTTAGGGCAAGACCTAGGTTTACTTTCGGTTAAGGTTTGTGCGGTGACTAGCCGGCTATCGTTTTTCCTGTTGCGATTTCTTCCTGACTGGCACCGATTTAAAGTCTGCGATATGTTCTCGGCTTATATGACTTGTATGGTACGAATCGAGCATCTTCTCAGAATCAACTGGAAGTGCTAAACCAAAATTTCGGATTTTTGTTGTAGCGCGCTTTTGTCCTTGTGCCGGACGTTTTTAAAGATCAAAAGAGTGATCGAATTGCGTTTGTTTAAGACGGCTAGCGTGTTCGTCGGGGCTAATCGACGAACGGGGTGTAAGGTTTTTGGTGGTCGCGTTAGCATTATCCTCGAATTTTAACTTTTGCGACGTCTCGCAGTTTCTTCGAGGATTATACGTGTATTTTTGCGTGTTTGAAAGATGATAATCTTTACGATTTTTGGGCCGGAAGGGGCCGCAGACAAGAGTCTTAACGTTTTCAGGCGTGTCCAGAAAGTTTCTTTTGTGTTTTACTGAAGCGTAAACGTTTTCGATAAAAAGGACAACGTATATTGTAGTAAAAGTTTTTGAAGTTTCTAAAAACTCGATTACAATAATGAAGATTTTTCTAAGTGGGAGTATACGAGTATACGCACCCACTCCCCCCCCCCTTTTTAGAGAGGGGGATAGCTGAACTCGTCTTTTTTTTGACGAGCTGCCTACGTACCCGTTTTCGAGGATCAAGCCATCTCGTAGTTCTGTTTCAAGTCGCGAGTGTTCTTACTCGGCGGTGGATATTGCGATGTCCGCCTTGACCGTGTCGATCGTGGCTGGGTCAATGCTATTTTCCGGACGTTCCGGTTGAGTTATCGCGTGGGCTTCGGACTTGTGTCGAGTTTCGACGTCCGATGCGTTTGCGTCGATAGACGATTTTAATTCGTCTTTTCCCTGGGCGCTTTTGGCCGAAGATCGGTCTATCTTCGTGCGCTTGCCGTTTACAGCTGCAGAAGTCGTGATTTGCCTTAACTTGTGCTCCGCGAGGAAGCATAGTCGCGACTGTTTTTGGCATCCCCAGATGGCCGTGACTCCGCTCGGCGTTGGGAACTTGAGACCCAGGTGGTATGTTGACGGAACTGCCTGCATGGCGTTGAGCCATGGGCTTCCCATGATCACGTTGTAGATAGCGGGATGATCGACTACCGCGAATTCGACGATTTTTGTGATCTCCTTGGCCATGACTGGCAATTGGATTGATCCGAGAGTCATCGGCACTTCGCCTGAAAAACCCGTGAGTGGTTTTGGCGTCGGAATTACTTCTTCGAGTTCAATACTCATCCGCTTGAGAGTGTCGCGGAAGATTACGTTGACCGTGCTTCTCGTGTCTACGAGTACCCTTCCGACTTCTAAATCTTGTATGACGAGATCTATGACGAGCGGGTCGCAGTGAGGTTGGTCGATACCGCCGGCTTCTTCCTCTGTGAAGGTGATCGAGCAACTTTGGCCGTCTCGTGGAGGAGACCATGTAGGCCAATTTGCACTTGATTCTGCCTTCCGTTGGTAAGCCTTGATGGCCGACACGGTATTGCTGCAGTATTGTGATCCTCCGATGATCATATTGACTCTGCGATGATTGTTATCGTTCCGTTTGTCATCCGGCCTCCTACCGCGTTTATCCCCAGGTTGGTTTCGTTGAGGGGATTTTTCAGCGGGCGGATTTCTATCCGTCTTTGGAGGGCGATCGGAATCGAGGATGAGATCCTTGACGCTAGTTACTTCCGAAAGCTCTCCAGCGAGTAGCTTCGCGGCCAGTCTTGCTCTCAAGACTTTGCAATTGGTCGTGGAGTGTCCTCGGGATTGGTGGAACTCGCCGAATGTGTTTTCGTCATACCCTTGATTGCGAGTCCATGTGTTGCCCGTGGTCCGGCCTTGATCCAAATTGATCGCATAGTTATGCGCCCCTTGGAGATCTTCCCCCTCGTGATGGACGTATTTGTCGTTACGAGAGTTCTTCTTTTTCCCCTTCGGATCTGCGTCTTTCGAGGATGGTCTCGCCGGCTTATGTTTTTGCGATAAGACTTTAGTTTCTTCCTCGACTATGATGTAGTCCGTTGCTTTGTGGAGGGCGTCCTGGATCGTTCGCGGTTTGTCGAGAGTTATCCATTTTCTGAATTTCGACTTGTACCAGAGCGTCTTTCTCAGCGCGTCGATGGCCACTTTGTCGCTTATCCCGCTGACCCTGGACATTATCAGCTTGAACCGACTGATAAACTCGCGGAGGGGTTCGTCTTCCCTCTGGGAGAGACTCCATAAGTCAACATCGGAGGTTTCTCTGTCTATGAATACAGAGTACTGTTTGAGAAATTCCGTTGCGAGCTGTCGAAAACTCCCGATGGTGTTGCGACGAAGGCGTGCGAACCATTCGAGAGCTGCTCCTTCAAGATTTTCGACGAACAGGCGGCAATAGCCGGCATCTTTTTCGCCGTCCTTCAGTCTTGCTCTTCCCATCGCGATGTGGAAAGCCTGAAGGTGCGCTTTTGGATCGGCCGTACCATCGTACTTCGGTACTTTGATCTTTCCCGGATCGGACACCCTCATGTCCGAAATGCAACTGGTAAAGGGGGTCTTTCGAGCTCCTTCTAACAGTCGATCGATCTCGGGGGCAGATGGATTTGAGACTTTACGGCTCTCACTTATGCTGCAGTCTTGGTGATGTAGTCGCGAAGATCGCGGATATCCGATGTCTCGTCAGTAGATTTCCGAGCCTGTCGGCGTTTACTGCGAGTGAGCTCGTTTTGCCTTTCGGCCAGCTCCTCTTGTTCGTTCCAATAGGCGACTTCTTCTTCTTCCGTCATTGGATTTTTGAACGGGGAGCCTTCCCGAGCGGATCGGCTTCTGGTCCTTCTTGGATGTCTGTCGACATCCTCGTCGGTGTCGTTGGAGACATCGCTAGGATCCAGGTCAATGTGTTCGGCTTCGTTATCCTCCGAGTCCTTTGCAGGGGGCGGAAGATTTTCAGGGTTCCCCTTTTTGACGGGAGATTTCTCGCTAGGGTATTGACCGGAAGGTCGTTCCCGCGTGAGTCCTGCTCTATCAAGTGGGGTGGCAAAGTCGAGCCTCTTCCCGCGGATTTTGGTGGTTCCGCGGGGACGGATAGCTTGGGTCCTTGCCGTTAAGGTTTCAACCTGTTTGGTCAAGGTATTCACGAGCTTATCCTGTTCTTCCGACCTTTTCTCATAGGTGGCGAACATCTTTTTGAACTCCTCGAGCGTCATGGCGTTGGCTTGCGCGTTGGCCGCAGATACGTCCGCTACTGGAGTGTGGAGATCGGTGCCGCTGCCTCCATTAAGAGGAGTTTGCACGTTATCCGCGTCGTTGGTTGACATGTCAGATTGTGTGTGGCTTTTGCGGGTTAGATTGATCCGTAAGTCCCCCTCCTTCTGGCGCCAAACTGTGGGAACCGAAATTCACACTGTCGATTTCCGTTTAAATAAGGAAACTAGGAAAACCCTAATTTCCCAGAGGACCCGGATATCTGTTAATTACCACACGTCAAGCAATCAGAACACGAGAATAACAACGATAAAAATAAGAAATCGAAGAAGAGAGCAAAGAAGATCTTATTTCCGAATTTGCGTATGAGCGTTTACAACAAGGTATAGGCCTGGGCTCGAGAGCTGTCGGCGAGATTCCTAGTTCTAGCAACCCTAAGACGGCTAAACCTAATTGAGTCGCAACTCGAAATAACAAAAACAAAAAAATGCCTAAGTTGCTCTAAGTGCTAAGTTTGCTCTGAAAAAGTTCTCCTCCATGCTCCTCGCGCAGGACTCCTTATATACTAGCTCCAAGGTCGGTTTACGCTTTTACACTTCTTCCCTTAAGCCGTCATAGCATAAAAATGGAGATATTCCATTTTTCCCGATCTTCACAATTATTTTCAAAACTTTCGTATTTATCCGCAGAAACTTGACATTTATCCTTCCTTGTGGACCAAGCATAAACCGTGCTCTGGTTTACGGGCTTTTGGTTAAGAAATCATAGGATGGGCCTCGAGTCGTGTTTTAGGTCCTTTTGGGCCATCTTCTGACTCGACACGTTTACTATGAGTTCTTTTGATAAAGAATGAACTTTCCGCGGTTTTTAATTCGCAAAGTCTGATCGATGATTTAGAATAGCGGAAAGCATGGACTGAGCTTGCTACGGTCTTCGGGAGATGGCATTTGAAGGTTTGACGAGAATGCATGGACTGGTGTTGTATCGATGTTCGGAAGAGCTCGATCGCTATGCAACGACCGAACTTTGGCTCAAGCCCGCTCGCTACGTAGCGACCGAGCTTTGGCTCGAACTCGGTCGCTACGTAGAGACCAAGCTTTGGCTCGAGCTCGGTCGCTACGTAGCGACCAAGCGGGACGAGCGCTCGGTCGCTACGTAGCGACCGAGCTTTGGCTCGAGCTCGGTCGCTATGTAGCGACCGATCGAGACGAGCGCTCGGTCGCTATGTAGCGGCCGAGCTTGGCCGAGCTTGGTCGCTACGTAGCGACCGAGTGGGACGCGTGCTCGGTCGCTACGTAGCGACCGAGCTTTGGCTTGAGCTCGGTCGGTACGTAGCGACCGAGCGGGACGATTGCTTGAGCTTGGTCGCTATGTAGCGACCGAGCGGGTCGGATGTTCGGTCGCTTCGTAGCGACCGGCATTGGCTCAGACTTGGTTGCTACGTAGCGACCGGACAGCGTGTATGTGCGGTAGTTACGCAACGACCGAGCTTGGTTCGTTTGCTTTTGAATCTTCAAGGATACTTCTTCGTAAAAACTTCGTATTGGTTATTATTTTTTTTCAAAAATTATATCTTTATTTTTACTATCTCTTTCGGAAATACGAGCTCCGAGGATTTTCGGGTGGTAATTCCGTCGTGACCATTTTAGACCCCAACACTGACCTGACTGGTGCGTCTCCTCGCACTAAAGTCTGTCCGGACGATCCTATCCAGGATCGGGGACATGACAGAACTTAGAATGGATTAGATGATTAGAAAAGGGGGGTCTTATGTAGGGACCCTATGTATTGGTGGTGTGGAAACACACGTACTGTTTGATACTGGAGCTACACACAGCTTTGTGAGCCCAGATATGATCGGAAAAGGGTTGTTCCAGATGGGAACAGAGGATGATCCTTGCATAGTGAATGCAGCCGGTGGGCAAGTAATGCATTCATTAGGGCGAGTAAAGGATATCCCAATAGTGATCCAGGATAGAGTTATGCCTATGGATCTGGTTGTGGTCTGCCTTAAGAATCATGAGGTGATATTAGGCATGGACTGGCTTGGAAAGAACCGGGCCACTCTGGACTGTCACAGAGGAAGGGTGCAGTTTGAGAGTGGGTGTGGACCCCCGATCAGGTTCCAAGGTATTCGTCCGACCTCTGGATGCTTAGTGATATCAGCAGTCCAAGTGGAACGGATGCTTGAGAAGGGTTGTGAGGCCTTTTTGGTCACAATCGCCACTAAGGAGGTTGTAGGGGCTGGTGACCCTGTAACATCCCAGATCCTGAATAGGATCATTGGGACGGCCATGGTTCGAGCAAACGTACTAGTCAGTCTAAGGACATCAAGACAAGCGTTCCATGGCCAGATAAGAAGGTTAAGGACGTAAGGAAACTTAGACTTAACCTTATACAAGTCGAGAGTCAGCTAGGAAGAGTAAGACGGTAGCTGGACGGATGGAACAAGTAGCTCGACCAGCTCAACGGAGTTAGGCTAAGCTCACTCCAGCTCGGCCACTACTAAGTCAGCTCCACTAGCTGAACTACTAGCTCACTCAGCTGAGGCAGCTGGGAGTCAGCTCATCTCAGCTGGACGGACTGTTCGTGTTTCGGTCCGATGGTCCGGGTCCGGGCTGGTGGCAGGCCATGGGGGTCTGGCCATGAGGCCATGGACCGTTTGGGCATGGGACAAGGCCGTGGGCTAAGTCCAGAGGGATTGGGTAAGGCCTTGGGCCTCTGTCCGACCCAAACCCATGCGGTATTGGCGAAGGGACGCATGCGGCCGAGAGGGTGTAACCCTTGGCCGATTGTGCCCATCCGCTGGCCAGTCATGCCTGTTCGTGGGGCAAGACTTACCCCCTCGTATTCTATAAATATGGGGTCCACTCTGTCGATTTCATTCATCCAATCTAGAGTAAAAATACTCAGAGAAATCATAGAAAGAGAAAGAAAGAGAGAGAGAGAGTTTCCGGCCAAAGCAAGGCCGATTGTGTGGTGGTTAGGTTTCCGGCGATCTGATCGTTTGTGAGGCAACCTCCGATCAAGTAAGGGAGACCGAGAGTAGGAGAATATCATGGAGAACCCTGACACAGTTCAGAAGGTACGTGGTGGGATATGGCACCATCAGACCGAACAGACGGTCCTTGTGATCGCACCGCGGCTCTGGTCGGTCCATTAGACCTAACCGCTTCTCCTCTTCTTGTTTCTATCCGGCCCTTTCTCTTCTTTCTGATTATACACAAAGGGTTGTGTTGGTTCAGTCCAAGGGACACGTCCCTAGACTTGGTCGGTCATAACCAAACCGCTAACCTAGACGCTGGTCGGTTCGAATCGCACCATAGACTGGGCGGTTGGGCTAAACGTTTGGTCATGTCCCAAGAGGCACGATTGGCCAAAGGTCACGAGTTACCAAGGGTTGTGAGGTACCAAATGTCACGGATTCCAAAGGTTGTGAGTTGCCAAAGGGTGTAAGTAACCAAGGGTTACGGACGCCAAGAGGTACGAGGACCAAGAGGTACGAGGACCAAGAGGTACCAAGGACCAAAGGGGTGCATTTCCCAAACGGTGCCTGTTGAGACAGGTCGTGTCTGTTCCTTAGGAATCAGACCATGTCTTGTCCGTCGAGATAAGTACACGATTTGTCTAAGCCAGGGTAAGAGTCGAAAGGTCCGATCGGCCGTTTGGCCTAACCGGATTGGGCGTGAGGCTTACTCGTCCGTTGGATCCAGGCCCAAGGCTGGATCAGGTAAGGAAGTCCGTTGGGCCTTTGATCTGGACTTCATCTAGGCCGGTCGCACCTAGATTCTATCTGGATGGACGGATTGGTCTTCGGGACGATCCGGACTGTTCGTGTGTTCTGTTTATCTATTCTGGACTGTCTATCTGATTCTAAGTCAAAGGGTGGTTGGTTGAATGACTTAGGATTCGGTAGGCAGGTTCATATCTTTTGATAAGTATAATGTCCGAGGTTTATCTATGTTCTAGGAACCAAGCCAAGCATTGTAGAATCGACCAGTTCTATTCTCGATTAAGATTAATGCTTATCTGGTTGTGGTTTCAGGAACTAAGGATGGTTCTGGTCAAGCCAAGGAGCCGTGAAGGCTCGGTCAGTGAGAGGCTGTGTAACGTGTGGTTAGATGATGCTAGGGATGAACTAGTGATTGTCTATGAAACGATTAAGAAGTTGTGGTTTTATAGTTTCTAAGTAATACATTTTATATACATTTATATTCCGCTGTGCTATCTGTTCAATTGTTTTAGAACCTCAGATTCGAACATGGCTTAGTAAATGAAAGACTTAAAATGAATCAAACAAGCAAAGGATTGATTAAGTAGCAAACGGGTCCAGTTTCGTCGAGAGGCCGGATTCGGGTGTTACAAGTTGGTATCAGAGCATGCTTGATTCTAGGATAGTTGGGTTATGTAGTCCACACACACGCAGCTAGCTGATTCAGTCTCATGGTGAGGTTTGATAGTTAGGTCTAGGGATTAATTGTCTCGGTTATGTTATGTATATGTTGTACTAACAATGTCTGAATCCTTAGGCTGGGAAAAGCAAATCGGGAAAGACCCAAAGGAATAAGAAAATGGCCGGTCAGTCAAGTCAAGCGGCCGCGGATGGATCTAATACGTCCGGGTTACCAACCGAGCCGGCTGTGACTAACACCGGGGATGTGTTACCGACTGACCAGGCCAATCTTACGGGAACGCAACCAGAAGGTCCGCAACATCAGGAAAGTGACGAGGAAGTAGAATCCTCGAACGCTAACAGTGATGGTGTGCAGCGTGAGAAAAGGGCCGAGGGAACGGCCAACATGCCCGCAGCACTGTCCTGAGAGGACTTGTTAGAGGCCATGAAAGTAATGGGTAACCAGGTGGCGGCTATGACTCAGCTGTTCACTCCACTAGTGAATTCATCAGTTGGTCAAGCTACACCTGTAGCTACGGCTACACCTAATGCTACGGGTCCAGCTGTGGACGCGGTTGAGGTGATCGAGATCGATCCACCGGAAAGGTCTGTAAAGAAGGTTGACTATCTGAGTTTGCTTCAACATCTATCCAGATTGGGTACAAAGCAATTCTCAGGTAGTACCGACCCTGTTGTGGCAGATGAGTGGAGGAGTAGGCTGGTCCGAAACTTCCAATCAACTCGCTGTCCAGAGGATTACAGACGAGACATTGCGGTTCACTTCCTGGAAGGGGACGCGCATAATTGGTGGCTTGCAGTTGACAAGCGCACCAATGGAAGTCTCACAATTTTTGCGGATTTTGAAGTTGAATTAACCGCAAATACTTTCCTGCTGAGGCTTGGGATTGTCTGGAAGCTAAGTTTCTAGATTTGGTCCAAGGCCGCAGGACCGTACGGGAGTACGAAGAAGAGTTCAACCGACTCTGACGGTTCGTTGGAAGAGAGCTGGATGACGAGTCAGTCCAGGTCCGTAGGTTCATCCGAGGCCTAAGGCCGGAAATGAAGACCCACTGCTCGATCCGCACTTTCAACACCGTCGGAGAACTGGTGGAACGGGTGGCTTTGTTGGAGTCTAACTTGGCTGAAGAAGCTAAGATTAAGGCTAAGCCACAGTCTGGCCCATTGGGCAAGACTAATGATAAAAAGAGAAAATGGGACCAGGCGGACGGAGGTAGGACCTCTGGTGGGCGACCTGCGTGTTCCAAAACTGTCCTCGACCGAACCCGTCTGGTAGAAGCGGCACGATGACTTGTTTCCATTGTGGCCAGCAAGGACATTTCCAATCGGAGTGTCCCAAGCTGCAAGGAAGTCAGGGAAAGAGCAATGGAGACTCAGGCAAGGCGTCCCAAGGCTATGAACTGTCATGAAACGACGGAGCTTCCGGATCTTTTGATTCGATCTCTGGTAATTTCTAAATTTAACTTTTTACATTCAAGTAGTAATGCTTGGTATGGAACCTAGAATGGTCTAGGGGATTCTGATGGGGGTCTCTGATAGGAACCCTCATGGTCGGTGGGGTAAAAACCCACGTGCTTTTCGACACAGGGGCTACACATAGTATTGTGAGTCCGGGACTGGTCGGAAAGGGTCTGTTCTGTCTGGATGCTGGTGATAATTTTGGGATAGTGAGGGCGGCCGGTGGGCAAGCCATGAACTCACTAGGTCTCATGTCGAATATCCCAGTACAGATCCAGGGAAAGGTCTTCCCTGTGAATCTGGTCTGTGTCCACCTAAAGAATCAAGAAGTGATCTTCGGTATGGATTGGTTGGGAAAGTACCGAGCCACTCTCGATTTCCATAAGGGTTGTGTGCAATTGGAGAATGGACTTCACCCGATAGAGTACCAAGGTCTGTGTCAGGCTCAAGAGAAAGTAGTGGTTTCAGAAGTTCGAGCAATTCGGATGCTGGAACAGGGTTGTCAGTCATTCTTGGCTACAATTACAACTACAGAGCCTGACAGTTCTGGTTTTCTGTTAGACCCACGCGAGGATTCGTTGGTGTCCGAGTTCCAGGATGTGTTTCAGGCGCTACAGGGTGTCCCCCCTGATAGGTCCGATCCCTTTCTGATTGAGCTGGAACCAGGGACAGCTCCGCTGTCCAAGAGTCTGTATCGAATGGCTCCGGCCGAGATGGCCGAGCTAAAGAAGCAATTGGAAGAATTGCTTGACAAGGGGTTCATACGGCCAAGTAGCTCCCCTTGGGGTGCACCAGTCCTCTTTGTGAAAAAGAAGGATGGTAGCATGCGTCTGTGCATCGACTATCGAGGGTTGAACAGGGTAACTGTTAAGAACAAATACTCATTACCCAGGATAGACAAGCTGTTGGATCAGCTGAAAGGAGCTAAGTGGTTTTCTAAAATCGATTTGGCCTCGGGATATCATCAGATTCCTATCGAGCCAAACGAGATTAGGAAGACGACATTCAGGACCAGGTACGGCCATTACGAGTTTGTAGTGATGCCGTTCGGTCTGACCAATGCACCTGCTGCATTCATGAAAATGATGAACAGCGTGTTCCGGGACTTCTTGGATGAATCAGTGATCATCTTCATTGATGATATCCTGATCTACTCCAAGGACGAGGAATCTCATCGGAAACATTTGAGAGCCGTGCTGGAACGATTACGAGAGCACAAACTTTTTGCTAAACTCAGCAAGTGCAGTTTTTGGCAAAAGAGTATTGGGTTCCTCGGTCATATTGTTTCTGACCAGGGCGTCTCAGGGGATCCAGAGAAGATCAGGGCAGTCAAGGATTGGCCCCGACCATGCAGTACCACAAAAGTTAGAAGCTTCCTAGGGCTGGCAGGTTACTATAGAAAGTTTTTGAAGGGATTTGCAAGCTTGGCTCAAGCTATGACATGGTTGACTGGGAAGGACTTTAAGTTCACATGGTCTGATGAGTGTACGAGATGTTTATCCGCACTTAAGGATATGCTGACTAGCGCACCCGTCCTGGTTCTTCGGAGGCAGACCAACCTTATGTGGTCTACACGGATGCGTCCATCACTGGACTCGGTTGCGTGTTGACTCAACATGGGAAGGTCATTGCCTACGCATCAAGGCAGCTGAAGAAACATGAGGGAAACTACCCCACCCATGACCTTGAAATGGCTGCGGTAGTATTCGCCTTAAAGATTTGGCGATCATATTTATATGGGGCCAAAGTCCAGATATTTACGGACCATATCTGAAGTATATATTCACCCAGCCTGAGTTAAACTTAAGGCAGAGGAGGTGGGTGGAGTTCGTGGCCGACTACTACCTAGACATCACTTACTATCCGGGTAAGGCTAACCTTGTGGCCGACGCCTTGAGCTGGAAGCGAGAAGACGTCGCGGTCGGAAGCGGAACGGACGAGCCGGATGAGGTCGAACGCTTCGTTCATTTAAATGCTTTGAACGGAACGGATGGACCACGTGGTTTAGAGGCGTTGCATAGAGCCGACCTGCTTACCCGGATCCGAGCGGCCCAAGATCAGGACGAGAACCTGAAGACGGTTGCTCGGAACGACCTGACTGAGTATCAAATCGCAAAGGACGGTACGATCTTAGTTCATGGTCGGATCAGCGTACCCAATGATAGGAGTTTAAAGGACGAGATCCTTAGGGAAGCTCACAAGTCTAGATTCTTGATCCATCCTGGAGTGACCAAGATGTATCATAATCTCAGACAATACTATCATTGGATATGGATGAAGGTCGATGTGGCCGAATGGGTTGGCAAGTGTCCTACTTGTCAACTTGTCAAGGCCGAACAACAAGTTCCGAGTGGACTGCTTCAGAGCCTACCTATTCCGGAATGGAAGTGGGATCACATCACGATGGATTTCGTGACAGGATTTCCCACGACCAGGAATAGGATTGATGCTGTCTGGGTAATAGTGGATCGACTGACCATGTCTGCCCACTTCCTGGCCATCAAAAAGACTGATGGAGTCGACCGGATTGTGAGTAAGTACATTGACGAGATTGTGAGGCTACACGGAGTACCCTCAAGTATAGTTTCGGATAGAGATTCAAAGTTCACTTCTCACTTCTGGCAAGCTTTTCAGAAAGCTTTAGGAACAAGAGTGAACATGAGTACGGCTTATCATCCCCAAACGGATGGGCAGTCGGAAAGAACTATACGGACGCTGGAGGATATGCTTCGAGCATGTGTTCTCGATTGGGGTGATTCCTGGGAACAGAATTTGCCGTTAGTGGAGTTCTCCTACAATAACAGCTTCCACTCCAGTATAGGCATGTCACCATACAAAGCTTTGTATGGACGACCATGCAGGACACCGTTATGCTGGACCCAAGTGGGGGAGCGCAGCATGATAGGCCCCAAAATCATGGAGGAAACCACGGAGAAGATCAAGTCCGTGCGGGACAAGATGAGGGCCGCACAGGACAGACAAAAACATTACGCTGACAAACGAAGGAAAGAACTGAAGTTTGCAGTGGGTGATATGGTCTATCTCAAAATGATTACCTTTAAAGGTAGAGTGTGAATTTCTGGTAGAAGGAAATTAGATCCAAGATACCTAGGTCCGTTCAGAATCATAGAACGAGTGGGTAGTGTGGCATATAAGTTGGACTTACCATCCGAGATGGAAGCCTTCCATAACGTATTCCATGTCTCCCAACTCCGGAAGTACTTGACGGATCAGGACGTCTTAATACCAGAAATACCATCTGATCTAGGTACAAATCTAACTTTTGAAACAAGGCCGGTTCGGATCGTAGATAGGATGGAAAAAGCAATGAGAAAGAAAACAATCCAGATGGTCAAGGTCATTTGGGATTGTAATGGTTGAGAAGAGACCACTTGGGAGACGGAGGCCAGGATGAAGGCCGAGTTTCAAAAATGTTTTGACCAGTTTATGTTGGATGAAACACATGACTTGGATTCGAGGACGAATCCATTGTTAGTGGGGGAGACTTGTAACATCCCGGATCCTGAATAGGATCATTGGGACGGCCATGGTTCGACGAAACGTAATAGTCAGTCTAAGGACATCAAGACAAGCGTTCCATAGCCAGATAAGAAGGTTAAGGACGTAAAGAAACTTAGACTTAACCTTATACAAGTCGAGAGTCAGCTAGGACGAGTAAGACGGTAGCTTGACGGATGGAACAAGTAGCTCGACCAGCTCAACGGAGTTAGGTTAAGCTCACTCCAGCTCGGCCACTTCTAAGTCAGCTCCACTAGCTGAACTACTAGCTCACTCACCTGAGGCAGCTGGGAGTCAGCTCATCTCAGCTGGACGGACTGTTCGGGTTTCGGTCCGATGGTCCAGGTCCGGGCCAGTGGCGGGCCATGGGGGTCCGGCCATGAGGCCATGGACTGTTGGGGCTTGGGACAAGGCCGTGGGCTAAGTCCAGAGGGATTGGGTAAGGCCTTGGGCCTCTGTCCGACCCATACCCATGCGGTATTGGCGAAGGGACGCATGCGGCCGAGAGGGTGTAACCCTTGGCCGATTGTGCCCATCCGCTGGCCAGTCATGCCTGTTCGTGGGGCAAGACTTACCCCCTCGTTTTCTATAAATATGGGGTCCTCTCTGTCGATTTCATTCATCCAATCCAGAGTAAAAATACTCAGAGAAATCGTAGAGAGAGAGAGAGTTTCCGGCCAAAGCAAGGCCGATTGTGTGGTGGTTAGGTTTCCGGTGATCTGATCGTTTGTGAAGCAACCTCCAATCAAGAATGGGAGACCGAGAGCAGGAGAAGAGCATGGAGAACCCTGACACGGTTCAGAAGGTATGTGGTGGGCTATGGCTCCATCAGACCAAACAGACGGTCCTTGTGATCGTACCGCTGCTCTGGTCGGTCCATTAGACCTAACCGCTTCTCCTCTTCTTGTTTCTATCCGGCCCTTTCTCTTCTTTCTGATTATACACGAAGGGTTGTGTTGGTTCAGTCCAAGGGACACATCCCTAGACTTGGCCGGTCATAACCAAACAGCTAACCTAAACGTTGGTCGGTTAGACGGTCGGTTCGAATCGCACCATAGACTGGGCGGTTGGGCTAAACGGTTGGTCATGTCCCAAGAGGCACGAGTGGTCATGAGTTACCAAAGGTTGTGAGTTACCAAAGGTCACGAGTGAAGGACCCTAAGATCGGCTCACTCGAATGGATCAGATTTGGATATGAACTCCGGATGGAGAACTGGATGGATTGAAGGGTCTCACGAAGGTTGCGGAAAGGCCTTTGATATTCCCGACTTCAAATGGTGCTTGATATGACTCACAAGACCACCAAGTGAAGGATCTCTCGTCGTTGCTTGATATGACTCACAAGACCAACTATTGGAGGAAATGTTTACTTGGATATGACTCACCAAGAAACTAAGAACAAGTTCTAAACGAAGAACAAAGAGTTTAACTCAAACTTTAGACAAAATCGATTTCTGATTTATTAAAATGAAAGAGTTTCATACTTATAGAGTTTTGTAGATCTAGGAATTAAATAGAAAAGTAGATCTAGATTTAGATCTAGTTATTAAACAAAATAAAGACAGATTATTAAATGTGACTGATCGGCTTCTGTCCAGGTTCGTTGTATCCTGAAGCATGGACCGCGGTAAGGAGAAGGACGGATGTGGGACTGTCCGTATGAGCCACCATGTCCGGATCATGAACCAGACTGGACCAAGTGCGTCCTATGTCTTCATAAAGGTGAAGGATCCTTGCCATAGTGAAATTTGGCTGATCAAAGTGCATGAACTGATCAAAAGGGTAGATCAGCCCATCAGTACGGTCGCCGGTACGTGCAGTATGGGCCAATCGAGCCAAAAGAGAGATGTCTCGATCATTTTGTGAAACCTCATGATCCAAGTCAAGTCTGGCATGATCTTTCTCAAGTCTGGGATGATCTTTCTCAAGTCTGGCATGATCTTTCTCAGGTCTGGCATGATCCAAGTCAAGTCTGGCACGGTGAAAAACATGAACCTCGGTTGAAATGTTAAGAACGTCCTGAACTCCATGCTGAGCTGGTTCCATGTAATGATCCATGGACTGCGGCACATCATTCCCTCCCTCTTCAAAAGGATTTGTCCTTAAATCCATTGTACATGTATCAAAAGCGAATAAATCAGATACAAAGGATTTAAAATTCATGGAAAATTCAATGAATGAAAAGTTTGGACAGAAACTTCTTTGGATGTTTGAACTCGTTTCCCTCAGGTATGTGCGGTTCCATGTTCCACGAACACAAGTCCTTAGGCATTCACCAGTGCTTGCTCTCCTTGGAAACTGATCATGCTTATCATGGTCATTCAAAACAACTAGAGAAACCACATCAAATCTGCGAAAGAAATAATCAAAGGGTTTCTCTATCCTCATCATGAATGAAATCAAATTGATTTTTTGGCCTAAGCAATTTTGGTTCATTCCTTTTCTTAAACCAAATATCTTTCAAAGCACAGCTCAATGAAAACAATTGAAGAAAATGTTTAAGCAAAACGTTTTTCAACCAAGTAAGATTTGTTTTTGCTTAGAAATTCTCGGTTTTAAAACATTTTCAAGATGAGCAGAGACAATCAACCCATGATCCTTACAGTGCTTTTGGTTTGGACAGGAGGTTGACTGAGGAAAGACCTTTGGTTCGTTGAGGATCGGTTTTGGCTTAGGCCGCTCCTTTCTTGAGCCTGAATCTCCTTTAGAAGTCTGGTACTCGAGGATAGACGGACTGGATAATCTCCGGTTTGGAAAATTCATAACTCCTTCCTCCGTGATGATTTTCAAGTGATTCCAATCCTCAGTGAATCCTTGGTGAGTTGGATTTCCTTTGAAATTGAATTCATGACAAAAGACCTTCTGAATGTTGAGATATCTGTTTTTGACTGAACCCCTGTCGCTGGTATCTCCAAGGTAGCCGGTTTGGACAACAAAGCTTCTCCAAATCTCAGGCTGTTGGGCACGGTCAATGCTTTCATTTCTCAGAGGCTCAACCTGTCTTTCCTGGATACTCAAAACAAACAATTGCGCTTGAAGTTCAAAAGACAAAGGGGCAGGAGTTGTGTCGGGATCAAAGCAAAGATGGCTCTCCATAGCGATGGATGTTATGTTTGTTGCTTCTTCATCAAAGACTGGACAAGGTTCATCCTCCTCATCAAAGATAGGATCTTGATCTTCATCAAAAAATATCCTAGTGTCAAGACATGGTCCTTGATGTGGTAAATCTAGTGGCTCTTCCTCCAAAACCTGTGGAGAGAAAACAAGACTACTCGGATGCTCCGGTTGCAAAATGGTTAGTTCTACAATTGCATGTTCAATATCAGTTGCAAACTCAGGTTCAAGAGAAGGAAGATCACAATTTTTCTCACAAGAAAACAAGCTTTCAATTGGCTCTTCATCATATTCATCATAGATGGGTAAAGAATCTGAAAATCTTTCAACTCCTCAACATGGATTTCAGATTTACCTTTGGATTTCTTGCTGATGAATAAGGATGGCTCAGCTACAGGTGCACGTGTGGATATGCTCTTCTTATGGGTCTGGTTGACGTCCTTGAGGGTTTTCACCACTTCCTCCACAAAGTTATCACAAAACTCTTGGACATCAAACTGAAGCAAACGTCTCTTTGGATCAGCTTCACCTTGGGACGACTTGAAAGGTTCATTGCACCTCCTGTTTGGCATATCTTGCACACTAACAAACTCATCAAAATTATTCAAAGAATATTTAAATGAAGATTGAGAGATAGTTTGTTGTGGGGATTTCTCCTTGCTACTTTCCATAACATCATAACCTGAAAATCTCAACACAAAATTAGAAAATAAAACCTCACTCTCTCAAGTGTTTAATCTCACCCACTCAAGTGTTTCTCTCAGATTTAGGTGATCACACACAAGTTTCTACTCAATTTTCTAAGAAGAACACATCAAAGAATCCCAATGGACAAAATCCAAGCAAACACAAGATAATTTTAAAAGAGAGAAAGATAAGAGATTTTGGTTTTGGGAATCCGTTTTAACCACCTCAAAGGCTGGATTTCTCCTCAGCCAGCAGGCTTTCTCTTCCACCACCAATCCCCAAATGAAAAACTTTTTTTTTTATAGATAGAGGATGATAATGAGGGGTCCGGATTCAAGATGGATAGAAGAAGAAGTGTTTATGATTTAGAAATGGGAGATGAGAAAGATGAATGATTTAGAAGATACCAAACGAGCGGCTCTGATACCACTTGAAGGACCCTAAGATCGGCTCACTCAAATGGATCAGATTTGGATATGAACTCCGGATGGAGAACTGGATGGATTGAAGGGTCGCACGAAGGTTGCGGAAAGGCCTTCGATATTCCCGACTCCAAATGGTGCTTGATATCACTCACAAGACCACCAAGTGAAGGATCTCTGGTCGTTGCTTGATATGACTCACAAGACCAACGATTTGAGGAAGTGTTTACTTGGATATGACTCACCAAGAAACTAAGAACAAGTTCTAAACGAAGAACAAAGAGTTTAACTCAAACTTTAGACAAAATCGATTTCTGATTTATTAAAATGAAAGAGTTTCATACTTATAGAGTTTTGTAGATCTAGGAATTAAATAGAAAAGTAGATCTAGATCTAGTCATTAAACAAAATAAAGACAGATTATTAAATGTGACTGATCGGCTTCTGTCCAGGTTCGTTGTATCCTGAAGCAGGGACCGCGGTAAGGAGAAGGACGGATGTGGGACTGTCCGTATGAGCCACCATGTCCGGATCATGAACCAGACTGGACCAAGTGTGTCCTATGTCTTCAGAAAGGTGAAGGATCCTTGCCTTAGTGAAACTTGGCTGATCAAAGTGCGTGAACTGATCAAAAGGGTAGATCAGTCCATCAGTACGGTCGCCGGTACGTGCAGTATGGGCCAATCGAGCCAAAGCAGAGAAGTCTCGATCATTTTGTGAAACCTCATGATCCAAGTCAAGTCTGGCATGATCTTTCTCAAGTCTGGGATGATCTTTCTCAAGTCTGGCATGATCTTTCTCAAGTCTGGCATGATCCAAGTCAAGTCTGGCACGGTGAAAAACATGAACCTCGGTTGAAATGTTCAGAACGTCTTGAACTCCATGCTGAGCTGGTTCCATGTAATGATCCGTGGACTGCGGCACATCAACGAGTTCCAAAGGTTGTGAGTTGCCAAAGGGTGTAAGTAACCAAGCGTTACGGACGACAAGAGGTACGAGGACCAATAGGTACCAAGGACCGAAGGGGTGCATGTTCCAAACGTTGCCTGTTGAGACAGGTCGTGTCCGTTCCTTAGGGATCAGACCATGTCTTGTCCGTCGAGACAAGTACACGGTTCGTCTAAGCCAGGGTAAGAGTCGCAAGGTCCGATCGGCCGTTTGGCCTACTCGGATTGGGCGTGAGGCTTACTCGGCCGTTGGATCCAGGCCCAAGGCCGGATCAGGTAAGAAAGTCCGTTGGGCCATTGAGCCGGACTTCATCTAGGCCGGTCGCACCTAGATTCTATCCGGATGGACGGATTGGTCTTCGGGACGATCCGGACTGTTCGTGTGTTCTGTTTATCTATTCTGGACTGTCTATCTGATTCTAAGTCAAGGGTGGTTGGTTGAATGACTTAGGATTCGGTAGGCAGGGTTTATATATTTTTATAAGTATATTGTCCGAGGTTTATCTATGTTCTAGGAACCAAGCCAAGCATTGTAGAATCGACCAGTTCTATTTTCGGTTATGATTAATGCTTATCTGGTTGTGGTTTCAGGAACTAAGGATGGTTCTGGTCAAGCCAAGGAGCCGTGAAGGCTCGGTCAGTGAGAGGCTGTGTAACGTATGGTTAGATGATGCTAGGGATGAACTAGTGATTGTCTATGAAACGATTAAGAAGTTGTGTATCGGATCTCATGTTTCTAAGTAATACATTTTATACACATTTATATTCCGCTGTGCTATCTGTTCAATTGTTTTAGAACCTCGGATTCGAACATGACTTAGTAAATGAAAGACATAAAATGAATCAAACAAGCAAGGGATTGATTAAGTAGCAAATGGGTCCAGTTTCGTCGAGAGGCCGGATTCGGGTGTTACAGACCCGGACGGGATTCCGCTGGTTAAAGAGTTTGAGGATGTGTTTCGGGCACTACAGGGCATTCCCCCTAATAGGGCTGACCCGTTCATAATAGAACTAGAACCAGGGACGGCCCCAATGTCCAAAAGTCCATATCGTATGGCTCCGGCCGAGATGGCCGAGCTAAAGAAGCAACTGGAAGAGTTGTTGGACAAAGGGTTCATACGACCAAGTGTCTCGCCTTGGGGAGCACCAGTTCTTTTTGTGAAGAAAAAGGATGGTAGCTTAAGGCTGTGTATTGATGACCGAGGGTTGAATAGGGTTACTGTGAAGAACAAGTACTCATTACCCAGAATTGATGAGCTGTTGGATCAGCTCAAAGGGGCCAAATGGTTTTCCAAGATTGATTTAGCCTCAGGGTATCATCAGATCCCAATTGAGCCTAATGAAATCAGGAAGACGGCGTTCCGGACCAGGTATGGCCACTATGAGTTTGTGGTTATGCCATTTGGTCTAACCAATGCACCAGCTGCATTCTTGGATGAATTTGTAATCATCTTCATAGATGACATACTTGTATATTCCAGAAACAAGGAAGACCATGAGAAGCATCTCAGGGCCGTACTAGGATGTTTGAGGGAACAGAAACTCTTTGCCAAACTAAGCAAGTGTAGTTTCTGGCAGAAGAGCATTGGGTTCCTCGGACACATTGTGTCTGATCAACGCGTGTCAGTAGATCCATAGAAGGTTCACACTATACGAGATTGGCCGCAGCCTAAAATGCTACTGAGGTTAGGAGTTTCCTAGGGCTGGCCAGCTACTACAGAAAGTATATCAAGGGGTTAGTGAGTTTGGCTCAACCCATGACATGACTTACAGGCAAGGATGTGAAGTTTGCCTGGAATGAAGGGTGTGAGAAGTGTTTCTCAGCTCTAAAGGATATGCTGACGAATGCACCAATATTGGTATTGCCGGAGGCAAATCAACCTTATGTGGTCTATACGGATGCGTCCATCACTGGGTTGGGGTGCGTCCTGACTCAACATGGGAAGGTGATTGCTTATGCTTCGAGACAGCTGAGAAAGCATGAAGGGAATTATCCAACCCATGATCTAGAGATGGCAGCCGTGGTGTTTGCTTTGAAGATATGGAGATTGTATATGTACGGAGCCAAAGTCCAGATTCTCACTGATCATAAGAGCTTGAATTACATTTTCGCTCAGCGTAAGTTGAACTTGAGACAAATAAGATGGATGGAGTTTGTTGGTGATTATGATCTGGACATAGTATACCATCCAGGCAAGGCAACCTAGTGGCTGATGCCTTAAGCCGGAGACGGGCAGAGGTCTCGGCCGAAAGAGAAGTGGATGAACTATAAGGGATGGTTCGGTCATTACATTTAAATACCTTGGTTGGACGTGATGAGCCATTGAGATTAGAGGCAGTGAATCAGGCCGATCTACTTACCAGGATACAGCAGGCCCAGAGTTTGGATGATAACTTGCAGAAAGTGGCTCTAAACGACAAGATGGAGTATCAGATCACAAGCAACTGAACAATCTTGGTGAATGGCCGAGTAAGTGTTCCAAAAAGCAAGGAGCTTAAAGAAGAGATTATGAGTCAGGCTCATAAGTCAAAGTTCTCAGTCCAACATGGGCTGAATAAGATGTATAGGGATTTAAAAAGGTACTATCACTGGGTAAGGATTAAAACAGATGTGGCCGAGTGGGTGGCGAGGTGTCCTACTTGCCAGTTTGTGAAGGCCGAACATCAATTGCCCAATGGTATGCTCCAGAATCTCCCCATACCAGAGTGGAAGTGGGATCACATCACAATGGATTTTGTGACCGGTTTTCCTACGACCATGAACCAAAAGGATGCGGTTTGGGTGGTGGTTGACAGACTAACCAAGTCGGCCCACTTCTTACCAATACAGAAGGGAGATGGAGTGGATCAGATCGTGAGAATTTACTTGGACGAGATAGTACGTCTGCATGGAGTGCCGGCTAGTATTGTGTCGGACAGAGACCCTAGGTTCACCTCTTACTTCTGGCAGGCTTTTCAAAAAGCCTTAGGAACAAGAATGAACATGAGCACAGCCTATCATCCTCAGACGGATAGGCAATCAGAGAGGACAATCCAGACATTGGAGGACATGTTAAGGGCCGTGGTGTTGGATTGGGGCGACTCATGGGAAAAGCATCTACCCTTGGTCGAGTTTGCCTACAACAACAGTTTCCATACTAGCATTGGGAAGTCACCTTATGAAGCACTGTATGGATGGCCTAGAAGGACGCCATTCTGCAGGACGCCATTATGCAGGACGCCATTATGCTGGACCCAAGTGGGGGGGGGGGGGAGGAGCATGTTGGGGGGGAGGAGCATAGTGGAAGAAACCACTGAGAAAATAAGGTTCTTAAAGGAGAAAATGAAAGAAGCACAAGATCGTCAAAAGAGTTATGCAGATAGACGGATGAAACATCTTGAGTTTGAAGACAGCCACAGATGTCCTGTGTGTGCTGACGGACACACACGGACGTCATGTGTGTGCGGACGGACACCCACAGACGTCCTGTGTGTACTGAACAGACAGCCCACGTGGGCCAAAATCACCCGAACAGTCCACGGGAAGGGTCAGCGTGCTGAGTCCAAGGACCAACGTGCTGATATGTGTACTGATGGACAGCCACGGACTTCTCGTGTGTGCTGACGGACACACATGGACACACACAGACAGCCACTGACGTCCTGTGTGTGTTGACGGAAACACATAGACGTCTTGTGTGTGCTGAGAGACACCCACAGACGTCATGTGTGTGCAGAAGGACACACATTGACGGCCACAGAGAGCCACGGACATCCTGTGTGTGCTGACGGACAGCCACAGACAGCCACGGACGTCTAGTGTGTGCTGGCGGACACCCACGGACGTCCTGTGTGTACTGAACACACAGCCCACCTGGGCCAAAATCACCCAAACAGTTCATGGGAAGGGCCAGCGTGCTGAGTCCAAGGACCAACGTGCTGATATGTGTACTGATGGACAGCCACGAACGTCTTGTGTGTGCTGACGGACATAGACGGACCCACACGGACACACACAGACAGCCACAGACGTCCTGTGTGTGCTGACGGACACCCACAGACGTCCTGTGTGTACTGAACAGACAGATGCGGGCCAAAATCACCCGAATAGTCCACGGGGAGGGTCAGCGTGCTGAGTCCAAGGACCAACGTGCTGATATGTGTACTGATGGACAGCCATAGACGTCCTGTGTGTGCTGACGGATACACACGGACACACATGGACAGCCACGAACATCCTGTGTGTGCTGACGGACACACACGGACGTCATGTGGGTGCTGACGGACACCCACGGACGACCTGTGTGTACTGAACAGACAGCCCACGTGGGCCAAAATCACCCGAACAGTCCACGGGAAGGTCAGCGTGCTGAGTCCAAGGACCAGTGTGCTGATATGTGTACTGATGGACAGCCACGAACGTCTTGTGTGTGCTGACGGACACACACGGACTGCTACTGATGTCCTGTGTGTGCTGACGGACAGCCACAAACAGCCACAGACATCCTGTGTGTGCTGGCGGACACCCACGGACGTCCTGTGTGTACTGAACAGACAGCCCACGTTGGACAAAATCTCCCAAACAGTCCACGGGAAGGGCCAGAGTGCTGAGTCCAAGGACCAACGTGCTGATATGTGTACTGATGGACAGCCACGGATGCCCTGTGTGTGCTGACGGACACACACGGACACAGATGGATAGCCACGGACGTCCTGTGTGTGCTGTTGGACACACACGGATGTCATGTGTGTGCTGACGGCACCCACAGACGTCCTGTGTGTGCTGACGGACACACACGGACACACACGGACACACACGGACAATCACGGATGTCCTGTGTGTGATGACGGACAGCCACGGACGTCCTGTGTGTGCTGGCAGACACACACGGACACACACGGACAGTCACGGATGTCCTGTGTGTGATGACGGAGAGCCACAGATGTCCTGTGCGATAGACTGCGTTCCACAGATCAGTACATGGAGCCGAACACACGGACGTCATGTGTGTGCTGACGGACACACACGGACACACAAGGACATCCACTGACGTCCTGTGTGTGCTGGCGGACAGCCACGGACGTCCTGTGTGTGCTGGCGGATACCCACAGACGTCCTGTGTGTGCGGACGGACACCCACAGACGTCCTGTGTGTACTGAACAGACAGCCCACGTGGGACAAAATCACCCAAACAGTCCACGGGAAGGGCCAGGGTGCTGAGTCCAAGGACCAACATGCTGATATGTGTACTGATGGACAGCCACAGATGTCCTGTGTGTGCTGACGGACACACACGAACGTCATGTGTGTGCGGACGGACACCCACAGTTGTCCTGTGTGTACTGAACAGACAGCCCACATGGGCCAAAATCACCCGAACAGTCCACGGGAAGGGTCAGCATGCTGAGTCCAAGGACCAACGTGCTGATATGTGTACTGAGGGACAGCCATGGACTTCTTGTGTGTGCTGACGGACACACATGGACACACACAGACAGCCACTAACGTCCTGTGTGTGCTGACAGACACACATGGACGTCTTGTGTGTGCTGAGAGACACCCACAGACGTCATGTGTGTGCTGACAGACACACATGGACGTCTTGTGTGTGCTGAGAGACACCCACAGACGTCATGTGTGTGCTGAAGGACCCACATTGACGGCCACAAACAGCCACGGACGTCCTGTGTGTGTTGACGGACAGCCACAGACAGCCACGGACGTCTAGTGTGTGCTGGCAGACACCCACGGACGTCCTGTGTGTACTGAACACACAGCCCACCTGGGACAAAATCACCCAAACAGTTCATGGGAAGGGCCAGCGTGCTGAGTCCAAGGACCAACGTGCTGATATGTGTACTGAGGGACAGCCATGAACGTCCTGTGTGTGCTGACGGACAAAGACGGACACACACGGACACACACAGACAGCCACAGACGTCTTGTGTGTGCTGACGGACACCCACAGACGTCATGTGTGTACTAAACAGACAGCCCACGGGGGCCAAAATCACCCGAATAGTCCATGAGGAGGGTCAGCGTGCTGAGTCCAAGGACCAACGTGCTGATATGTGTACTGATGGACAGCCATAGACGTCCTGTGTGTGCTGATGGATACACACGGACACACATGGACAGCCACGAACATCCTGTGTGTGCTGACGGACACACACGGACGTCATGTGTGTGCTGACGGACACCCACGGACGTCCTGTGTGTACTGAACAGACAGCCCACGTGGGCCAAAATCACCCGAACAGTCCACGGAAAGGTCAGCGTGCTGAGTCCAAGGACCAATGTGCTGATATGTGTACTGATGGACAGCCACGAACGTCTTGTGTGTGCTGACGGACACACACGGACAGCTACCGATTTCCTGTGTGTGCTGATTGACCTGTGTGTGCTGACGGACAGCCACAGACAGCCACAGACGTCATGTGTGTGCTGGCGGACACCCACGGACGTCCTGTGTGTACTGAACAGACAGCCCACGCTGGACAAAATCACCCAAACAGTCCACGGGAAGGGCCAGAGTGCTGAGTCCAAGGACCAACGTGCTGATATGTGTACTGATGGACAGCCACAGACGCCCTGTGTGTGCTGACGGACACACATGGATAGCCACGGACGTCCTGTGTGTGCTGTTGGACACACACGGACGTCATGTGTGTGCTGACGGACACCCACGGACGTCCTGTGTGTGCTGACGGACACACACGGACACACACGGACAATCACGGATGTCCTGTGTGTGATGACGGACAGCCACGGACGTCCTGTGTGTGCTGGCAGACACCCACGGACACACACGGACAGTCACGGACGTCCTGTGTGTGATGACGGACAGCCACAGATGACCTGTACGATAGACTGCGGTCCACAGATCAGTACATGGAGCCGAACACACGGACATCATGTGTGTGCTGACGGACACACACGGACACACAAGGACATCCACTGACGTCCTGTGTGTGCTGGCGGACAGCCACGGACGTCCTGTGTGTGCTGGCGGATGCCCACAGACGTCCTGTGTGTGCTGGCGGACACCCACAGACGTCCTGTGTGTACTGAACAGACAGCACACGTGGGACAAAATCACCCAAACAGTCCACGGGAAGGGCCAAGGTGCTGAGTCAAAGGACCAACATGCTGATATGTGTACTGATGGACAGCCACAGACGTCATGTGTGTGCTGACGGACACACACGGACGTCATGTGTGTGCGGACGGACACCCACGGACGTCCTATGTGTACTGAACAGACAGCCCACGTGGGCCAAAATCGCCCGAACAGTCCACGGGAAGGGTCAGCGTGCTGAGTCCAAGGACCAACGTGCTGATATGTGTACTGATGGACAGCCACGGACGTCCTGTGTGTGCTGACGGACTCAGACGGACACACACGGACAGCCACAGACATCCTGTATGTGCTGACGGACACCCACGGACGTCCTGTGTGTGCTGACGGACACCCACGGACGTCCTGTGTGTACTTAACAGACAGCCCACGTGGGCCAAAATCATCCGAACAGTCCACGGGAAGGGCCAGCGAGCTGATATGTTTACTGATGGACAGCCACAGACATCCTGTGTGTTCTGACGGACACACACGGACGTCTTGTGTGTGCTGACGGACACACACGGACGTCTTGTGTGTGCTGACAGATAGCCACGAACAGCCACGAACATCCTGTGTATGCTGGCGGACACCCACATACACACATGGATAGCCACGGACGTCCTGTGTGTGCTGACAAACAGCCACGAACAGCCTTAAACGTCATGTGTGTGCTCGCGGACACCCACGGATGTCCTGTGTGTACTTAACAGACAGCCCACGTGGGCCAAAATGACCCAAACAGTCCACGGGAAGGGCCAGCGTGCTGAGTCCAAAGACCAATGTTCTTATATGTGTACTGATGGACAGCCACGGACGTCGTGTGTGTGCTGACGAACACATACGGACACACACAGACAGCCACGGACGTCCTGTGTGTGATGGCGGACACCCACAGACGTCCTGTGTGTACTCAACAGACAGCCCAAGAGGGCCAAAATCACCCAAACTTTCCACGGGAAGGTCAGCGTGCTGAGTCCAAGGACCAACGTGCTGATATGTGTACTGATGGACAGCCACGGACGTCCTGTGTGTGCTGACAAACACACACAGACATACACGGACAGCCACGGACGCCCTGTGTGTGCTGACGGACACAGACGGAAAGACACGGACAGCCACGGACGTCCTGTGTGTACTGACCAGACAGCCCATGTGGGCCAAAATCACCCGAACAGTCCACGGGAAGGGTCAGCGTGCTGAGTCCGAGGACCAGTGTGCTGATATGTGTACTGATGGACAGCCACGAACGTCCTGTGTGTGCTGACAGACACACACGGACGTCCTGTGTGTGCTGACGGACACAGATGGACGTCCTATGTGTGCTGACGGACAGCCATTGACAGCCACGAACGTCCTGTGTGTGCTGGCGGACACCCACATACACACACGGACACACACGGACAGCCACAGACGTCATGTGTGTGCTGACGGACAGCGACAGACAGCCACGGACATCCTGTGTGTGCTGGCGGTGTAAGACCCGATCCCGGCCGCCTAGGCCGCGGTCGATGCCTCACGTCGCTCGGTCCACTTCCTGGCCGAACCTCTTAATTTTTGCCCTTTATTTATAATATCGCCTAAAGGCGAGGGCTAACTTAGATCTTAGCTAAAGACTTCCCTAGTCATTAATAGCCTAGATCCTTTCAACAGATACGCAGCGGATTATTCTGTAGTTAACCATTGGTCTAAAACCAATCTAACACTTGTCTGGTCGAATCACCTTAGCCTTGGTCAGTTTACTCAACTACCAATTAGCTTAAAGGTCAATCCTAAACCCAAACCAAGCCATACAATTATGAGGTTCCATTCCCCTAAACCATTCTATCTAGATCTACATAAGTAAATGCTAGATCATACCTTTCCCACATCTACGAAGCTTATTAGCTCATCGGTCCTCCATTGACTCGAATTGCTCTTGCTTGACAGCTGGACCACGATCACTCAATGATCTTACTTAAGGTCCTTATCTTGATTCCTGCATCAAACAACTCCCCTAGGTACTTAGTCATTCAACCAACCATCCCCACAGACATACGTAACCTTTGAGAAGTCTTTGAAAGGATAAGGGTTTGCATCTGGCCTTTCTCGGCTCATGCACACTCAAACATCCCCTTGCCATATAGGCAATAGTACCCAATCCATATTCTGGACTGACAAATCTCATTAGATCCTAAGTCAATCAACCAACAATCCTCACATGACTTGGAACTGATGAGTCATCATCTGGCCTGACCGGCTTTGGGACTTAACCCAAACAACATATATGATTTGTTCATACCAAACGATGCATTCCTTAATCAGATTAGTTCCGACACCTTGAACTATCATTCAGAGGTCAGGTCGTCCATACTCAACCATGATCAGATCTTACACGGCCTTCCTTGAACAATCACACTTAGGCTCAGTATCTATGGTCTACGACACATAGTACTAGCCATACACTTCGTCATGACTCTTAGCCAATCTCGAAGCTATCAACACCAAGGTTGATATCTAGAAGCATCACATCAATACTCTTACTCCAGCAACGTGACTATCCATACTAGTGCTCGGCCATCGAACCATCGTCATGAAACATGATCCGACAACCAGACTTGATAAGCCATCGTCTACTTAGCAGGTACTGATATAACCGGCCTTCCATTGCCATCATGTGGGTCTACGCCCTACATAATGCATATGGCGCCTATCCTACTCACCAACCCAAGGTTTATTGTAAGATATCCCACTTAGCCTTTGCGGCTAAAGCCATCCAACCATAGCCGGATCGTCCATAGTCCCGTCTAACCGTCTGGTTAAGATCTAGGTGCGATCGACCAGTTATAAGTCTGGCCCAAAGGCTCACGGACCTTCTTACCTGATCCGACCCAAAGCCTGGATCCATACCAGAGAGTAAGGCCCAAGACCAAACCGGATTGCCTTGCAACCAATCAGACCTTGCGACACAACACTCAGGTTAAACTAACCGTCCATCTGTTTGACTATGCAGCCGCGGACTGTCCACTTGGTTCGGCCTAAGCCTTGAACCAATGGCACCGTTTGGAACTCACACCCTTTGGGAACTAGTACCCTTTGGACACTCGTGCCTCTTGGCAACTCATGACCCTTGGCAACTCGCACCCATTTAGATGTTCCAACCGTTCGACCTAACTGTCCGTATGGACTGTCTGGTCTGTACGTGTGTCCGGCCTATGGCCAAAGGACCACGCCTTAACCTACACAAGTCATGAACCATTGTGACTGTTCAGGGAAGGGTTGCAACCGTTCAGAACAGAACAGAACCGCCCCTATCCAATCAGATCACCTGAGGCCGGTTTAGACCATGCGCGCGCCTAACTCGACGGTTATGGACCGCGACCGCATTACTCTACCACAACCACGGTTTTAACCAATCCCAACATATACACAAGGCCACGCCAATGTACAGAAGGAGTAGAAGAAGAATTGGATGAAAAGAATGAGAAGAATAGGACACAATCCAAACGCCCATGGCTAGACCGGTTCGGACTGTCCGATTGTCTTAGCCGATGAGTCGGTGGTTACCCCACTGACCCTATCTGACTGAACCACGGCTTTGGAGTCCTTCTCCAGACCTTTCTCTATGCCTTGGGTATTCATAACCACACGGCCTCCTCTCTCCTAAACCGTTCTCCTTTCCGGAGATACAAAACCACCACGACCGGCCCTTTTCCAGCCGATCTCTTGGCCGGTACTCTCTCTCTCTCTCTCTCTCTCTACGTTTTTCTATGAGCATTTTAATCTGGAATTGGATAATGAAACCAACAGGAGAGGCCCCATATTTATAGAAAACGAGGGGGTAAGTCTTGCCCCACGAACAGGCACGACTTGCTAGCGAACAGGCACCATCGGCCAAGGGTTGTGCCCTCTAGGCCACTTGCATCCCATCACCCTTTCTGATTGGGTTTGGGGTCGGTCATAAGACCAACACACGCCCCAAGCCTCCTGGACTTAGCCCACGGCCTTGTCCAAAGACCCAACAGCCCATGGCCTCATGGCCGGACCTCACAGCCCGCCACTGACCCGGACCCTGACCATCGGCCTAAAGCCCGAACAGTCCGTCTAGCTGAGATGAGCTGACTCTCAGCTGTCTCCGCTGAGTGAGCTAGTAGTCCAGCTAGTGGAGCTGACTTAGTAGGGACTGAGCTGGAGTGAACTAAACCTAGCTTCGTTGAGCTGGTCGAGCTACTCGTCTACTCGTCTTCGTCCAGTTACCGTCTTACTCGTCCTAGCTGTCTCTTAGCTTATATAAGGTTAAGTCTAAGTTTCCTTATGTTCTTAACCTTCTTTTTCGACCATGGAACGCTTGCCTTGATGTCCTAAGACTGGCTGGTACGTTTCCTCGAACCATGGGCGTCCTGACAATCCTTTCCAGGATTGGGGGCGTGACAAGTCTCCCCCACTTGTAATGGATTCGTCCTCGAATCCGGTGATGATTATACCTTGTCCCAAGACAAAATAGTCCAACCAAACTTATTCTAGTCTTGATCAGAGAATAGAACAAGCTTGATTCAAAACCACCAATTGACCACTTCGATGATCAAATTCCTTTGACCATCGTTGTACAAGTCTCCCCCACTTGATAAGGATTTAACCACAAAAATCCTATCAAGTGGTCCTTTCTGGTTTTGCTGATGGCACCCTTACTTGTCTACTTCGACCATAGTCGAGGGTCCATCAAGCACCCATTCAAGTGATACTTGAAAATCCATCCAAAGACATTCCTTGTGTCACTGGCCGAACTCTCCAGGTTGCGGTCCTAGTATCCAACAAGTCTATGTCTTTCCTTTGAATAGCATCTTCTTCAGATTTTATTCTTTCTCTGATCATAGTCCAAGACTATATCATAATCAGTCCTTAGGAACATGCTGCATACTCGAGCCTTAGTAGATTTGGCCAATCCCCACACCACTCGATGTACCAGTCAAGTCCTCACGAACTTGTTCCAATCTTTAGGCTGCTCGTCCTACAACGAGTCCTAACAGATTGTTATGGTTCTTTTGTCCTTCATGGACAATAAGGTTCATGACCTCAGCCACAACGTACTGGATCATCCCCTTAACCGGATACAACCTTTTCAGGCTTGGCCACATTGCGATCTTAGTCCCTCCAGACTAAAAACGCCTCAGACTTGACTTCTGTCCTTCACTGGACTTTGTCATAATTCGATCCTGGTCCTTTCTTGGACTCGATCGTACTCTGGTCCTGGTCCACTCACAGACTTGACCGTTTCACCCCGACCAAAGGTCCATCTCCGAATAGGTCGTGGCCTGATCCTCGTCCTTTACTGGACTTGATCTTTTCAACCTTAGGTCAAACTCCGACTTGGTTGTACTCCGACCATGGTCCTCTCTCGGACGTGGTCAACTTTGGCTCTGCCATCTCGGCCGGAGCCGACAGAAATGGACTCTAGGACAGTGGTTCTGTCCCTGGTTCCAGTTCAATCATAAATGGATCCGACCTACCAGAGGGGACACTCTGTAGCGAACGGAACACATCTGGGAACTCGGACACCAACGGGTCCTCAAACAGATCTTTCAGATCAACAGAATTTGCCGCGCTCCATAGTGGTAATTGTGGTCAAATAAATACTTCACAATCCCGTCTAAGCATCCGATCCACACGGAATGCTGACACCACTACTTTCCTTAAAGCCGGACTCAGACAATGGATCTCGATACCAACGACATCCCAGACAGATCAACAGAATTGCCGTGCTCAGTAGTGGTAGTTGTGGTAAAAAAATACTTCACAACCCTGTCTAAGCATCCGATTCACTTGGACTGCTGACACCCCTACTTTCCTTAGAGCCAGACTCAGACTTTGGTACTGGATCGGGTGAGGTCCAGTCTCCAATTGCACACGGACTTTGTGGCAATCAAGAGTGGCCTGACACTTTCCCAAACAGATTCATGCCTAGGATCATCTCGTGATTCTGTAGGCGCGTGGATATTTTCCTCGATCAGATCTACAGGCAGATTTCTCTCCTGGATCATCACCGGGATATTTTTCATGAGCCCTAGTGAATGCATTATTTGCCCACCGGCTGCCCTCACTAGTCTCAAATCATCCCAGAACTCAGACAGAACAGACTCTTTCCGGCCAGTCCCGGACTCACAAAACTATGTGTAGCCTCTGTGTCAAAAAGTACGTGTGTTTCCACACCACAAATCCACTTGTGGAAACTATCTCAGTGCAAGACCACACCACAAAGAACGTCCCATAACATCCCTCATGGCATTGCCAATAACTTTAATACTTCCACTTCCAGTGGATACCTAGATGAGTAAGATCTCGGTTTGACCACACACTTGGAAAACGTCCCACACCATTCTCCAAGGCGTCTTACTTTTGCGAATGCTCACACCATTCACAAGAGCAATTTTAATATACCTCAATCCCCATCATACTACGGTACTTAAGATCATGTTCTTCCATTGATTGGAACGAACATCATGAGTTTCCTCATTCTTTCCTTGGATGGATTCAGATTGGAATTGATTCATTCCAACTGACTCGATCAATGGAAACCTACCTTGACTTATACCGAGTCCTAACTGATCCATCTGATCAGAAGTCCACTCGTGTACTGGTCATGTAGTGTCTCCCTTGAGTCAGATTTTAATATTGCATATGCTTTACTTATTATGAACGACCATCAAGGGATAACACTTAACTTCAGTAGAATGCTGCACGTTTATTTCAACCTAAGCCGCTCTCTGGTCCATGTTACTTCCCTTGTTCAGGTCATCCATAAACAAGTCTTGCATTGTTTCCATCCCTTCCAACCCGTCTATTACTTCTAAATAACTAGATCGACCAACCTTTCTGTTTATAGGTTCTTGCCCTTGGAAAATGTATTTTGGCTAAGCCGGTTCATCTTAGAATTCCCACATTCACAAGCATGATACCCTAGCTTACCTCAACTGTTTCATGGCTCACCCAAACTAAGGTTTCATAGTCATCATAGTTTTGGAAAAATTTTCGGTATGGAACGCATAATCTTAGAGCGTTGTCCTAAACAGGATCAAGCATGCTCTGATACCAACTTGTAAGACCCGATCCCGGCCGCCTAGGCCGCGGTCGATGCCTCACATCGCTCGGTCCACTTCCTGGCCGAACCTCTTAATTTTCGCCCTTTATTTATAATATCGCCTAAAGGCGAGGGCTAACTTAGATCTTAGCTAAAGACTTCCCTAGTCATTAATAGCCTAGATCCTATCAACAGATACACTGCGGATTATTCTGTAGTTAACCATTGGTCTAAAACCAATCTAACACTTGTCTGGTCGAATCACCTTAGCCTTGGTCAGTTTACTCAACTACCAATTAGCTTAAAGGTCAATCCTAAACCCAAACCAAGCCATACAATTCTGAGGTTCATACCCCTAAACCATTCTATCTAGATCTACATAAGTAAATGCTAGATCATACCTTTGCCACATCTACGGAGCTTATTAGCTCATCGGTCCTCCATTGACTCGAATTGCTCTTGCTTGACAGCTGGACCACGATCACTCAATGATCTTACTTAAGGTCCTTATCTTGATTCCTGCATCAAACAACTCGCCTAGGTACTTAGTCATTCAACCAACCATCTCCACACACATAAGTAACCTTTGAGAAGTCTTTGAAAGGATAAGGGTTTGCATCTGGCCTTTCTCGGCTCATGCACACTCAAACATCCCCTTGCCATATAGGCAATAGTACCCAATCCATATTCTGGACTGACAAATCTCATTAGATCCTAAGTCAATCAACCAACCATCCTTACATGACTTGGAACTGATGAGTCATCATCTGGCCTAACCGGCTTTGGGACTTAACCCAAACAACATTTATGATTTGTTCATACCAAACGATGAATTCCTTAATCAGATTAGTTCCGACACCTTGTACCATCATTCAGAGGTCAGGTCGTCCATACCATGATCAGATCTTAGACGGCCTTCCTTGAACAATCACACTTAGGCTCAGTATCTATGGTCTACGACACATAGTACTAGCCATACACTTCGTCATGACTCTTAGCCAATCTCGAAGCTATCAACACCAAGGTTGATATCTAGAAGCATCACATCAATACTCTTACTCCAGCAACGTGACTATCCATACTAGTGCTCGGCCATCGAACCATCGTCATGAAACATGATCCGACCACCAGACTTGATAAGCCATCGTCTACTTGGCAGGTACTGATATAACCGGCCTTCCATTGCCATCATGTGGGTGTACGCCCTACATAATGCATATGGCACCTATCCTACTCACCAACCCAAGGTTTATTGTAAGATATCCCACTTAGCCTTTGCGGCTAAAGCCATCCAACCATAGCCGGATCGTCCATAGTCCCGTCTAACCGTCTGGTTAAGATCTACGTGCGATCGACCAGTTATAAGTCTGGCCCAAAGGCTCACGGACCTTCTTACCTGATCTGACCCAAAGCCTGGATCCATACCAGAGAGTAAGGCCCAAAACCAAACCGGATTGCCTTGCAACCAATCAGACCTTGCGACACAACACTCCGGTTAAACTAACCGTCCATCCGTTTGACTATACAGCTGCGGACTGTCCACTTGGTTCGGCCTAAGCCTTGAACCAATGGCACCGTTTGGAACTCACACCCTTTGGGAACTAGTACCCTTTGGACACTCGTGCCTCTTGGCAACTCATGACCCTTGGCAACTCGCACCCATTCAGATGTTCCAACCGTTCGACCTAACTGTCCGTACGGACTGTCTGGTCTGTACGTGTTTCCGGCCTATGGCCAAAGGACCACGCCTTAACCTACACAGGTCATGAACCATTGTGACTGTTCAGGGAAGGGTTGCAACCGTTCAGAACAGAACAGAACCGCCCCTATCCAATCGGATCACCTGAGGCCGGTTGAGACCATGCACGCGCCTAAATCGACGTTTATGGACCGCGACCGCATTACTCAACCAGAACCACGGTTATAACCAATCCCAACATATCCACAAGGCCACGCCAATGTACAGAAGGAGTAGAAGAAGAATTGGATGAAAAGAATGAGAAGAATAGGACACAATCCAAACGCCCATGGCTAGACCGGTTCGGACTGTCCGATTGTCTTAGCCGATGAGTCGGTGGTTACCCCACTGACCCTATCTGACTGAACCACGGCTTTGGAGTCCTTCTCCAGACATTTCTCTATGCCTTGGGTATTCATAACCACACGGCCTCCTCTCTCCTAAACCGTTCTCCTTGCCGGAGATACAAAACCACCACGACCGGCCCTTTTCTGGCCGATCTCTTGGCCGGTACTCTCTCTCTCTCTCTCTCTCTGCGTTTTTCTATGAGCATTTTACTCTGGAATTGGATAATGAAACCAACAGGAGAGGCCCCATATTTATAGAAAATGAGGGGGTAAGTCTTGCCCCACGAACAGGCATGACTTGCTAGAGAACAGGCACCATCGGCCAAGGGTTGTGCCCTCTAGGCCACTTGCATCCCATCGCCCTTTCTGATTGGGTTTGGGGTCGGTCATAAGCCCAACCCACGCCCCAAGCCTCCTGGACTTAGCCCACGGCCTTGTCCAAAGACCCAACAGCCCATGGCCTCATGGCCGGACCTCACAGCCCGCCACTGACCCGGACCCGGACCATCGGCCTAAAGCCCGAACAGTCCGTCTAGCTGAGATGAGCTGACTCTCAGCTGTCTCAGCTGAGTGAGCTAGTAGTCCAGCTAGTGGAGCTGACTTAGTAGGGACTGAGCTGGAGTGAACTAAACCTAGCTTCGTTTAGCTGGTCGAGCTACTCGTCTACTTCGTCTACTTCGTCCAGTTACCGTCTTACTCATCCTAGCTGTCTCTTAGCTTATATAAGGTTAAGTCTAAGTTTCCTTATGTTCTTAACCTTCTTTTTCGACCATGGAACGCTTGCCTTGATGTCCTAAGACTGGCTGGTACGTTTCCTCGAACCATGGCCGTCCTGACCATCCTTTCCAGGATTGGGGGCGTGACAGGCGGACACCTACGGACGTCTTGTGTGTACTGAACAGACAGCCCCCGTGGGCCAAAATCACCCAAACAGTCCACGGGAAGGGCCAGCATGCGGAGTCCAAGAACCAACGTGCTGATGTGTGTACTGATGGACAGACACAGACGTCCTGTGTGTGCTGGCGGACACAGACGAACAGCCACGGATGTCATGTGTGTGCTGGTGGACACCCAAGGACATCCTGTGTGTACTGACCAGACAGCCCACGTGGGCCAAACTCACCCGAACAGTCCACGGGAAGGGTCAGCGTGCTGAGTCCAACGACCAATGTGCTGATATGTGTACTGATAGACAGCCACGGACGTCCTGTGTTTGCTGATGGACACACAGAGACACACACGGACAGCCCCGGATGTCCTGTGTGTGCTGACGGACACACACGGACACACACGGACAGCCCCGGATGTCATGTCTGTGCTGATGGACACCCACGGACGTCCTGTGTGTGTCTTGTGTGTGTTGATGGACACCCATGGACGTCCTGTGTGTACTGAACAGACAGCCCACGTGGGCCAAAATCACCCAAACAGTCCACGGGAAGGGCCAGCGTGCTGAGTCCAAGGACCAACGTGCTGATATGTGTACTGATGGACAGCCACAGACGTCCTGTGTGTGCTGACGGACACACACGGACAGACACGGACAGCCACGGACGTCATGTGTGTGCTGACGGACACCCACAGACGTCCTGTGTGTGCTGACGTACACCCACGTACGTCCATTTTGTACTGAACAGACAGCCCACTTGGGCCAAAATCACCCGAACAGTCCACGGGAAGGGCCAGCATGCTGATATATGTACTGATGGACGTCCTCTGTGTGCTGACGGACACACATGGACGTCCTGTGTGTGCTGACGGACACACATGGACGTCCTGTGTGTGCTGACAGACAGCCACTGACAGCCACGAACGTCATGTGTGCTGGCGGACACGCACAGACACACACGGACACACACGGACGTCCTGTATGTGCTGACGGACAGCCACGGACAGCCACGGACGTCCTGTGTGTGCTGGCGGACACCCACGGACGTCCTGTGTTTAATGAACAGACAGCCCACGTGGGCCAAAATCACCCAAACAGTCCTCGGGAAGGGCCATCATGCGGAGTCCACAAACCAACATGCTGATATGTGAACTGATGGATAGACACGGACGTCCTGTGTGTGCTGACGGACACAGACAGACACACACGGACAGCCACGGACGTCCTGTGCGTACTGACCAGACAGCCCACATGGGCCAAAATCACCCGAACAGTCCACGGGAAGGGCCAGAGTGCTGAGTCCAACGACCAACGTGCTGATATGTGTACTGATGGACAGACACAGACGTCATGTGTGTGCTGACGGACACACACATACAGCCACAGATGTCATGTGTGTACTTATGGACAGCCAAGGACGTCCTGTGTGTGCTGATGGACACCCACGGACGTCATGTGTGTACTGAACAGACAGCCCACGTGGGCCAAAATCACCCGAACAGTCCACGGGAAGGGCCAGCGTGCTGATATCTGTACTGATGGATAGCCATGGGCGTCCTGTGTGTGCTGACGGATAGCCACGAACACCCATGGACTTCCTGTGTGTGCTGGCGGACACCCACGGACGTCCTTTGTCTACTGAACTGACAGCCCACGTGGGCCAAAATCACCCAAACAGTCCACGGGAAGGGCCAGGGTGCTGAGTCCATGTACAAAAGTGATGATATGTGTACTGATGGACAGCCACGGACGTCCTGTGTGTGCTGACGGACACACACGGACACACATGGACAGCCACGGACGTCCTGTGTGTGCTGAAGGACACACACAGACACACACGGACAGTCACAGACGTCCTATGTGTGCTGACGGACAGCCACAGACAGCCCACGTGGGCCAAAATCACCCGAACAGTCCACGTAAGGGCCAGCGTGCTGAGTCCAAGGACCAACGTGCTGATATGTGTACTGATGGACAGCCACATACGTCCTGTGTGTGCTGACGGACACAAGCAGACACACACGGACGTCCTGTGTGTACTGACAGACACAGATGGACGTCCTGTCTGTGCTGACGGACAGCCACTGATAGCCATGAACGTCCTGTGTGTGCTGGCGGACACCCACAGGCACACATGGACACACACGGACAGCCACGGACGTCCTGTGTGTGCTGACGGACAGCCACGAATGTCCTGTGTGTGCTGGCGGACACCCACGGACGTCCTGTGTGTATTGAATAGACAGCCCACATGGGCCAAAATCACCCAAAGAGTCCACAGGAAGGGCCATCGTGCAGAGTCCAAGAACCATTGTGCTGATATGTGAACTGATGGACAGACATGGATGTCATGTCCCCGATCCTGGATAGGATCGTCCGGACGGACTGCGGTGCGAGGAAACGCACCATTCAGGTCATATGACCTAAAGACAAGTATATCATGGCCTGAAGGTAAGGTTAAGGGCATCAGGGAGCTAAGGCATAGCTAATCCAAGAAGGAGACAAGCTCAAAGGAGCTGGACAAGCGAGCTGGTAGCTGGACAAGATCCATGTGAAGCTCGATGAAGTGAGTGATCAGAATGGATCATGGGAAAACTAAGTCTAGGTCTGGAAATTGACCAAGGGACTTAGAAGGATTGAAGAAGATAAAGGAAGCAAGCTGGACACAGTGTATAACAGCTGGGCGATGCAGTAAGCAAGCTCGACCAGCTAGGTGAAGTGTAGTGCAGCTCGGTGTAGCTCACTGAAGTGTAGGTCAGCTCCCTGAGCTGGATGGTCTAGCTAACTCAGCTGTATCAGCTGGGGATCAGCTCAACTCATCTGGACTGAGTGTTCGAGTCTTGGGCAGTTGGTTCGGGTCGGGACAGTGACCAGGCCATGTGGATGACCCATGTGTACCAATGGGCTGGAGGGCTCTTGTGGTTGGGTCATGGGCGTGGGCAATCAGTCTGGGCCTTGTTTGGACTTGTCCAGGAGTGGTTTGGCAGTTCCAGGGCGTGTGGTAACTGCCATAAGCGAAAGGGTGCAATCTGTACCATTGATATAATCAATGGCCAGAAATGATACCGAAGGGATGCAATGGTTAAGAAGTAACCACCCCTTCTCCTATATAAGGAAGGCAAGTCCGTGCCTTTTCAGGCACGCCAGGGCTTCCTTCTACACCCTGAAACCCAAAGAATCCAGAGAAAAAATACAGAGAGTTGGTCGGATTCCCAATCCAAGACCCATGGTGGTGTGAAGGCCATAAAGAGACAGTTTTGGGGCAGATCAAGGGGAAAGTTGAGAACAACCATCTGAACGGTTTTGATCATTGTTAACAACACCCAAAACCTTATCTGGAGCCTGTGAACACACGCACATGGTGAGGAAAGGAGGGAGTTGGCCGGAATCCATTCCCAAGGGCCAATGCTGCCTTAAAGGGAGATTGGTGTGGAAAGCAGTTTCATGGGAAACAAAGAGGGAAGTGATGCACGACCTTTGGATGGTGATTGATCATGGATGATCATGTCTAAGGCTTCCTCTGTGTCTTGGGAACACACGCAATTGGTTAAGAGAGAAGGGGGAAGGCTTGACTCCACTCTCAAAGGCATGAACAGCCTTGAAGATGGATGCAGTATAGAAACTGGTTTCATGGAAGTTCCATGGAAGGAGGGATGGGAACGAACCATGGTTAGATCTTATCAATACTGGGAGTATGTGATAATGGTTTGATGAAGGCTTGCTAGGAGGAGCATGGACGCCCCTGATGAGGTAACAGGTGGGGACTGCAGACCATTTGACATAGTCTGGTACACTATGGGCAGATCTGGTCCTGCAGTTACACCTTACTCTGTTTTATGATTATTAATCATATTATTCCTTCTTCTTATGATTGAGATTGATGATTAGACATAGTAGCACTGAACCATGGCTTGGCCGGTTCAGAAGAACCCTCCATGGCCTTGGTTTGGCAGCTAAGTCTGGATCTCCTACTTCCTGATGGATTTATGGCGATCTGACTTTGGAATCCTCTTAGTGGTGAATTATCATGAATTATCATGGTATTTGGGGATTTTTATCTGATAAAATTTAGAGATGGTCCCTTGGGCCGGTTCGGCTGATCTTGGCCGAGATCTATGGGATGGAGGCCGGTTCTGGGAAATCTGATTGGACCATTCTCTTAGTTATGATTTATCATGAACTATCATGAATTTTAATTGATTTTTGGAGCAGGTTTGCTTGGGGTCGAAATTGCACCTGAGGGCATATTGGGGTCAGATCCTTGTGTTAGGATATCTGATCATATGTTTGTGTGCTGGAACATATTGTCACTTATGATATTGATCATAAGGAATGGCTTGTTATCAACCTTGGTGTTGGTAAGGCAGGCCGTGTGTGATCTGATCATGGGCAAGGATGGACGACCTGATCCTTGGATGATAGATCAAGGTGTCTGATCTGATTGGTCGAAGGATGCACCGGTGGTAAGAGCAACACTAATCAGGTTCAGTGGGACATGGTTCCATGACTGATTAGGAAGTATGAAGACTCATAAGTTCTGAGTCATGTGGGGTGGTTGGTTGATTGACTCAGGATCTGATGGGTATTGTTAGTCCATGAGCTGGACTTGGTATCATAAGTTGATAAGGCAAAAGGATGTGGGACAGTGCATGAGCCGGTAAGGGCCAGATGCATGTCCTTAGTTGTTTGAAGACTTCTCAAGGGTTACTTATGTCTGTGGGGATGGTTGGCTGAATGACTAAGTACCTAAGGGAGTTGTTTTGTGTGTGTAAAGGAGCTGGACGCAGTATATGGCAGCTGGCCATAGCTCGGTCCTAGCTCAGTTCGAGTGTGACAGCTCGATCAGCTGGTTTATGAGTTCATTCAGCTAGAGTAGTTGGGCCGATGAACTAACAAGCTCCGTGGGTGTGGCAAAGGTATGATCTAGCAATGTTGCATAGATCTAGATAGAATGGTTAGGGGAATGGAACCTCAGATTTGTATGCCTTGATTTGGGTTCGGGATTGACCTTGGAGCTAGCTGGTAGTTGAGTATACTAACCATTAGCCGAGGTGATTCGACCAGACAAGTATTATATTGGTTATAGACCAATGGTTAAGTAGATACTATTCCACTGTGCATAAGTTGAAAGGATCTAGCTAGGGAATGACTAAGGTAGTCTTGAGCTAGGATCTGAGTTAGCCCTCGCCAATGGGCGATATTTTAAATAAAGGGCAAAATTTTTAGAGGTTCGGTCTGGGTATGGACTGAGCGACGTGAGGCATCGACCGCGGCCTAGTCGGCCGGGATCGGGTCTTACAAGTTGGTATCAGAGCATGCTTGATCCAGTTACGGACAGTGCTCAAGGATGTTGAGTTCCAAACCGAAATTATTTCTGAAAACTATGATGACTTGGAACCTTAGCTGTGGTGAGCCAAGCGAGAGTTGAGGTAAGATTGGTTTCATGCTTGTGAACGGGGAAGTTCCAAGATAAGCCGGCTTAGCCAAGATACACTCTTCCACGGCAAGAGCCTGAAAACATAAAGGTTAGTTTATCTAGTTATTTGGGAATAATAGACGGATTGGATGATGGACGCAATGCAAGATCTTTGTATGGACGACCTGGACAAGGGAAGTAACATGGACCAGAGAGTGGCTTTGGTTGAAAGAAACATGCAGCACTCTCTTGGAGGTAAATGTTATCCCTTGGTGGCCGTTCAAAACAAGTGAGCATATGCAATGTTCATGTTAGTCTAAGGGAGACGCTACATGGCTAGTACATGAGTGGGCTTGTGATCAGATGGATCAGCTTGGACTCAGTGTAAGTCAAGGTAGGATTCCTTAAGATTGAGTGAATGGAATGGATCAATTCCAATAGGAATTGGAAACACGATGTTAAGTATCTTAGTATGATGAGGATTGAGGTATACTATAAACACTTTTGTGAATGGTATGGGACGTTCACAGATGTGTGATGCTTTGGAGAATGGTATGGGACATTTTCCAAATGTGTGATCAAACCGAGATCCTACTCATCTAAGTACTTAATGATCGATGGTGTGGAAACACACGTACTTTTCGATACTGGAACTGCACATAGTGTTGTGAGTCCAGAAATGATTGGAAAAGGTTTGTTCCAGTATGGAACATGGGATGGTCCTGAACGAGTGAGTGCGGCCGGAGGGCAAGTTATGAACTCACTCGGTCTGGTTAAGGACATCCCTGTGGTGATCTTGGATAGGCCGATGCCTATAGATCTGATTGTTGTCCCCCTCAAGCATCATGAAGTGATCTTGGGCATGGACTGGTTGGGAAAGTATCAGGCAACTCTAGATTGTCACCGGGGAAGGGTGCAACTTGAGAACGAGTTTGGACCCCCGATTAAGTACCAAGGAATCAAGCCAACCTCTTGTAGTTTGGTGGTTTCAGCAGTCCAAGTAGAACGGATGCTTGGAAATGGTTGTGAGGCCTTTTTGGCTACCATTTACACTGATGAGGTTGTAGGGGCCTGTGACCCAGAGGGTATACCGTTGGTTCGGGAATTTCAGGATGTGTTTGGGGCACTACAGGGCATTACCCCTGATAGGGCTGACCCATTCATCATTGAATTGGAACCTGGAACGGCCCCATTATCTAAAAATCCATATAGAATGGCACCAGCTCAGATGGCAGAGCTGAAGAAGCAACTTGAGGATTTGCTTGAGAAGGGGTTCATACGCCCTAGTGTATCACCTTGGGGAGCACCTGTAAGACCCGATCCTGGATTCCCCAATCCAACCAGACCGCGGCCTCACCAAACAATGCAACCAGTTTCATTTACATATTCAAGTTCAAGTGTTAAATAATTCTAAGTCTTTTTCAGAGTTTTGAGGTTCCAACATCCACACTTAAACAATCCAACATCGACTAGGGCAAATAGATATTTCATAGATAATAACCAAGGTTCATACATCATTCATCATCCTAATAAATAGATCACACACTAGAATCGCATAAGTTCACAAGTTGCACAATAGGCTACAATAATTACACAATTTTCAGAATCAACCCAATCACCACACATCTTCCCATGGCCGCGGTCCTCGTGGTGCTTTTCCCTTACCACGGTCCATTTCTGGTCCTGGATCCAACACAAACAAACACACAATCACAAGGTTAGATTACAAAACAAGAATCAGTTCACATTGCATGGTCGGATCCAATCTAGTCAAGAACAATCATCAAAAATGTCAAATCTGACCCCTTTAAAAAGAGATCCAAATACCAAATAAAATTCATGATAAATCATGACAATTCAGAAGAAAAATATTCCCATAATCAGATTCAAAAGAACCAGCTCAGATCAGAGTGATCTCGGCCATGAACAGCCCACACAAGAACAAGGGGCTTTCATGGGGATTTGATCAGGCCAAGGCCTTAAGATCGGTAGATCCTTCCCTGTAATATCATAAAACAATCCATAGTACAATATATATGAATAAAACAGAGTAGAAGAAGTCAGAGTAAGGAGTGGCCAATCGATCCAAACCGGCCAGACTCACACGGCCATCATCCGCGGCCTTGTCCGGTTACTCTTGGCCACACCTCTCACCTTAGGAGTTCGGTCTCCAAGGGCGACTTCCTTCTCTTTCTCCTTTGCCTTCTCCTTGTCTTTCTGCCTCAAATCCATCCTCTTGACCACACGCCCAAACACACAAGGAACACTCAAGAACAATCTCTTGGATCAAATCGGCCAATCCAAGGTTTGTGTCTCTCTTTCTCTCTTGAATTTTCTCTGTGTTTCTCTCTGTGTGAAAGTGAGTAAAATCGACCAGAATGGCAGAAATGAGAGAGAGAGGACGACTTAAACTGTCCCCAACCGCCTGGGCGAACAGTTACCAAAAATCACATCCCTTCTTCCCAAAACCGTCCCATAACCGTCCCATAACCGCCCATTGGCGCTTTCTTCCCTTTTCTTCCTTTGACAAATCGATCACTGAGCCTCAGCTCACACCCTGGAAGCTTGCCCACTCCCTGTCCCAAGCCTAAGACCAATTTGGTCGAACCGTCCTGCACCCGGACCATCGGCTCGCCCAGTAACCATCCCGGACTTGTCCACACTGATCCAAACCAGAACGCACCATTCACCGGATTGAGCTGACCTCCAGCTGTTCCCAGCTGAGTGGGCTAGTCCACCAGCTCCTGTGAGCTGAACAGATCATGGTGAACTGAATACCAGCTTAACCGAGCTGATTGAACTCAAACCAACACTCATCCAGCTGCCTAAACACTCACTCAACTCTTTTACCCTTGTTTCCATCGTATCCTGGTTAAGTCTCAGCTGACTGATGCCCTTAACCTTCATTCAGGACCATGATACGCTTGTCTCAAGGTCTAATGACCTGACTGGTGCGTCTCCCCGCACCATGGCCCGTCCGGGCGATCCTATCTAGGATCGGGGACATGACAAGTCTCCCCCACTAACTTGGGATTCGTCCTCGAATCCATGTTAAGTGTTTCCTCAGGAAGAAATTGTATGTACCAATCCGGATACATAGCTTTCATTTTTGCTTCTGTTTCCCAAGTGATGAGGTCTTTACCATTGTAATCCCACACCACTTTGATCGTGGGAACTGTCTTCTTTCTCATAGCTTTCTCTGACCGATCCACAATCCGAACCGGCAAGGTTTCCAAAGCCAGGTCCTTACCAAGGTCAGCAGGAATCTCGGGCAAGACAATGTCTTGTTCAGACAAGCATTTCCGGAGTTGGGATACATGGAACACATTGTGGTATGCATCCATTGCTGATAGCAAGTTCAACTTGTATGCCACTGCACCCACTCTCTCTATGATCCTGAATGGACCCAAGTACCTAGGATCCAGTTTCTTTCGTCCAGAAACCCTGGTCCTACCCTTAAAGGTAATCATCTTGAGATACACCAGGTCATTGACCTCAAACTCAAGATGTTTCCTACGCTTGTCTGCATAGCTCTTTTGGCGGTCCTGCGCCTCTTTCATCTTCTCTTTGACCATCCTGATCTTCTCAGTGGTCTGTTCTACAATCTCAGGACCCAACATGCTACGCTCCCCCACTTGGGTCCAGCATAGGGGTGTCCTGCACGGCCTACCATACAAAGCCTCATATGGCGACATACCAATGCTTGTATGGAAGCTGTTTTGTAAGCAAACTCCACTAAGGGTAAGTGTTTTTCCCAAGACTCTCCCCAGTCTAACACACACGCCCTTAGCATATCCTCCAAGGTTTGGATTGTCCTTTCAGACTGCCCATCCGTTTGAGGATGATAAGATGTGCTCATATTCACTCTGGTTCCCAAGGCCTTTTGGAAAGCCTGCCAGAAATAAGATGAAAGTCTTGGATCCCTGTCCGAGACAATGCTTGCTGGAACACCATGCAACCTCACTATCTCGTCTAGGTACACTTGCACAATCCTGTCGACCCCATCCCCTTTCTTGATAGGCAGGAAATGAGCCGACTTGGTTAGCCGATCAACCACAACCCATACTGCATCTTTCTTATTCCTGGTCGTGGGAAACCCAGTCACAAAATCCATTGTGATGTGATCCCATTTCCATTCTGGTATGGGTAGGTTCTAAAGTAGACCACTGGGAACCTGATGTTCTGCCTTCACCAGTTGACAAGTGGGACACTTAGCCACCCACTCTGCAACATCAGATTTCATCCTCACCCAATGGTAGTACCTTTTCAGATCCCTATACATCTTGTTCAGTCCAGGATGAACTGAAAACTTAGACTTATGAGCCTGTCTCATAATCTCTTCTTTGAGTTCCTTATCATTAGGAACACTGACCCTCCCATTGACCAAGATGGCACCATTGTCAGTTGTCTGGTCTTCGGTCTTGTCATTGGCGGCTACCTTCTTTAGATTTTCATCCAGGCCCTGTGCTTGCCTGATCCTGGTCAGGAGATCGGCCTGGTTCACTGCCTCCAACCCCAATGGCTCATCTGAACCAACCAAGGTGTTGAGGTTCAAGGACCTGATCATCCCTTCCAGTTCATCCGCCTCCCTCTCAGATGACACTTCAGCCCTTTTGCGGCTCAAAGCATCAGCCACTAGGTTAGCTTTCCCAGGATGATAAGCTATGTCCAGAACATAATCTGCAACAAACTCCATCCACCTCCTCTGCCTTAAGTTTAACTCAGGCTGAGTGAATATGTACTTCAAGCTCTTATGGTCTGTGAGTATTTGCACCCTGGCACCATAAAGATATGATCTCCATATCTTTAATGCAAATACTACTGCAGCCATCTCCAAATCATGGGTCGGATAGTTACCCTCATGCTTCCTTAACTGTCGGGAAGCATAGGCTATCACCTTCCCATGTTGTGTCAAAACACAACCAAGACCGGTTATGGACGCATCCGTATACACCACATAAGGCTGATCAGCCTCAGGCAACCCCAGGACATGTGCATTAGTCAACATGTTCTTGAGTGCTGCAAAACTTTTCGCACACTCCTCAGACCATGTGAACCTCACGTCCTTGCCTGTCAGCTTAGTCATAGGTTGAGCTATGCTCGAGAACCCCTTGACATATTTCCTGTAATAACCAGCCAACCCTAAGAAGCTTCTAACTTCCATAGCATTTTTTGGCTGTGGCCATTCCTGGATACATTTGATCTTATCTTGATCCACTGAGACTCCTTTATCAGACACCACATGTCCAAGGAACCCAATGCTCTTCTGCCAGAAACTACACTTGCTTAGCTTAGCAAAGAGCTTTTGTTCTCTCAGGCGGCCCAACACCGCCCTAAGGTGTCTTTAATGGTCCTCCTTTGTCTTGGAATACACGAGAATATCATCAATGAAGATGATCACAAACTCGTCCAAGTATTCCCTGAAGATGCCGTTCATCATCTTCATGAATGCAGCAGGTGCATTGGTCAGTCCGAACGGATAACCACCAACTCATAGTGGGATACCTAGTTCGGAAATCTGATTGGACCATCTCTGGTTATGATTTATCTGATGAACTGTCATGAATTTTAATTGATTTTTGGAGAAGGTTTGCTTGGGGTCGAAATTGCACCTGAGGGCATATTGGGGTCAGATCCTGTGTTAGGATATCTGATCATATGTTTGTGTGCTGGAACATATTGTCACTTATGATATTGATCATAAGGAATTGCTGGTTATCAACCTTGGTGTTGGTAAGGCAGGCCGTGTGTGATCTGATCATGGGCAAGGATGGACGACCTGATCCTTGGATGATAGATCAAGGTGTCTGATCTGATTGGTCGAAGGATGCACCGGTGGTAAGAGCAACACTAATCAGGTTCAGTGGGACATGGTTCCATGACTGATTAGGAAGTATGAAGACTCATAAGTTCTGAGTCATGTGGGGTGGTTGGTTGATTGACTCAGGATCTGATGGGTATTGTTAGTCCATGAGCTGGACTTGGTATCATAAGTTGATAAGGCAAAAGGATGTGGGACAGTGCATGAGCCGGTAAGGGCCAGATGCATGTCCTTAGTTGTTTGAAGACTTCTCAAGGGTTACTTATGTCTGTGGGGATGGTTGGCTGAATGACTAAGTACCTAAGGGAGTTGTTTTGTGTGTGTAAAGGAGCTGGACGCAGTATATGGCAGCTGGCCATAGCTCGGTCCTAGCTCAGTTCGAGTGTGACAGCTCGATCAGCTGGTTTATGAGTTCATTCAGCTAGAGTAGTTGGGCCGATGAGCTAACAAGCTCCGTGGGTGTGGCAAAGGTATGATCTAGCAATGTTGCATAGATCTAGATAGAATGGTTAGGGGAATGGAACCTCAGATTTGTATGCCTTGATTTGGGTTCGGGATTGACCTTGGAGCTAGCTGGTAGTTGAGTATACTAACCATTAGCCGAGGTGATTCGACCAGACAAGTATTATATTGGTTATAGACCAATGGTTAAGTAGATACTATTCCGCTGTGCATAAGTTGAAAGGATCTAGCTAGGGAATGACTAAGGTAGTCTTGAGCTAGGATCTGAGTTAGCCCTCGCCAATGGGCGATATTTTAAATAAAGGGCAAAATTTTTAGAGGTTCGGTCTGGGTATGGACTGAGCGACGTGAGGCATCGACCGCGGCCTAGTCGGCCGGGATCGGGTCTTACAAGTTGGTATCAGAGCATGCTTGATCCAGTTACGGACAGTGCTCAAGGATGTTGAGTTCCAAACCGAAATTATTTCTGAAAACTATGATGACTTGGAACCTTAGCTGTGGTGAGCCAAGCGAGAGTTGAGGTAAGATTGGTTTCATGCTTGTGAACGGGGAAGTTCCAAGATGAGCCGGCTTAGCCAAGATACACTCTTCCACGGCAAGACCCTGAAAACATAAAGGTTAGTTTATCTAGTTATTTGGGAATAGTAGACGGATTGGATGATGGACGCAATGCAAGATCTTTGTATGGACGACCTGGACAAGGGAAGTAACATGGACCAGAGAGTGGCTTAGGTTGAAAGAAACGTGCAGCACTCTCTTGGAGGTAAATGTTATCCCTTGGTGGCCGTTCAAAACAAGTGAGCATATGCAATGTTCATGTTAGTCTAAGGGAGACGCTACATGGCTAGTACATGAGTGGGCTTGTGATCAGATGGATCAGCTTGGACTCAGTGTAAGTCAAGGTAGGATTCCTTAAGATTGAGTGAATGGAATGGATCAATTCCAAGAGGAATTGGAAACACGATGTTAAGTATCTTAGTATGATGAGGATTGAGGTATACTATAAACACTTTTGTGAATGGTATGGGACGTTCACAGATGTGTGATGCTTTGGAGAATGGTATGGGACATTTTCCAAATGTGTGATCAAACCGAGATCCTACTCATCTAAGTACTTAATGATCGGTGGTGTGGAAACACACGTACTTTTCGATACTGGAACTGCACATAGTGTTGTGAGTCCAGGAATGATTGGAAAAGGTTTGTTCCAGTATGGAACATGGGATGGTCCTGAACGAGTGAGTGCGGCCGGAGGGCAAGTTATGAACTCACTCGGTCTGGTTAAGGACATCCCTGTGGTGATCTTGGATAGGCCGATGCCTATAGATCTGATTGTTGTCCCCCTCAAGCATCATGAAGTGATCTTGGGCATGGACTGGTTGGGAAAGTATCAGGCAACTCTAGATTGTCACCGGGGAAGGGTGCAACTTGAGAACGAGTTTGGACCCCCGATTAAGTACCAAGGAATCAAGCCAACCTCTTGTAGTTTGGTGGTTTCAGCAGTCCAAGTAGAACGGATGCTTGGAAATGGTTGTGAGGCCTTTTTGGCTACCATTTACACTGATGAGGTTGTAGGGGCCTGTGACCCAGAGGGTATACCGTTGGTTCGGGAATTTCAGGATGTGTTTGGGGCACTACAGGGCATTACCCCTGATAGGGCTGACCCATTCATCATTGAATTGGAACCTGGAACGGCCCCATTATCTAAAAATCCATATAGAATGGCACCAGCTCAGATGGCAGAGCTGAAGAAGCAACTTGAGGATTTGCTTGAGAAGGGGTTCATACGCCCTAGTGTATCACCTTGGGGAGCACCTGTAAGACCCGATCCTGGATTCCCCAATCCAACCAGACCGCGGCCTCACCAAACAATGCAACCAGTTTCATTTACATATTCAAGTTCAAGTGTTAAATAATTCTAAGTCTTTTTCAGAGTTTTGAGGTTCCAACATTCACACTTAAACAATCCAACATCGACTAGGGCAAATAGATATTTCATAGATAATAACCAAGGTTCATACATCATTCATCATCCTAATAAATAGATCACACACTAGAATCGCATAAGTTCACAAGTTGCACAATAGGCTACAATAATTACACAATTTTCAGAATCAACCCAATCACCACACATCTTCCCATGGCCGCGGTCCTCATGGTGCTTTTCCCTTACCACGGTCCATTTCTGGTCCTGGATCCAACACAAACAAACACACAATCACAAGGTTAGATTACAAAACAAGAATCAGTTCACATTGCATGGTCGGATCCAATCTAGTCAAGAACAATCATCAAAAATGTCAAATCTGACCCCTTTAAAAAGAGATCCAAATACCAAATAAAATTCATGATAAATCATGACAATTCAGAAGAAAAATATTCCCATAATCAGATTCAAAAGAACCGGCTCAGATCATAGTGATCTCGGCCATGAACAGCCCACACAAGAACAAGGGGCTTTCATGGGGATTTGATCAGGCCAAGGCCTTAAGATCGATAGATCCTTCCCTGTAATATCATAAAACAATCCATAGTACAATATATATGAAGAAAACAGAGTAGAAGAAGTCAGAGTAAGGAGTGGCCAATCGATCCAAACCGGCCAGACTCACACGGCCATCATCCGCGGCCTTGTCCGGTTACTCTTGGCCACACCTCTCACCTTAGGAGTTCGGTCTCCAGGGGCGACTTCCTTCTCTTTCTCCTTTGCCTTCTCCTTGTCTTTCTGCCTCAAATCCATCCTCTTGATCACACGCCCAAACACACAAGGAACACTCAAGAACAATCTCTTGGATCAAATCGGCCAATCCAAGGTTTGTGTCTCTCTTTCTCTCTTGAATTTTCTCTGTGTTTCTCTCTGTGTGAAAGTGAGTAAAATCGACCAGAATGGCAGAAATGAGAGAGAGAGGACGACTTAAACTGTCCCCAACCGCCTGGGCGAACAGTTACCAAAAATCACATCCCTTCTTCCCAAAACCGTCCCATAACAGCCCATTGGCGGTTTCTTCCCTTTTCTTCCTTTGACAAATCGATCACTGAGCCTCAGCTCACACTCTGGAAGCTTGCCCACTCCCTGTCCCAAGCCTAAGACCAATTTGGTCGAACCGTCCTGCACCCGGACCATCGGCTCGCCCAGTAACCGTCCCGGACTCGTCCACACTGATCCGAACCAGAACGCACCGTTCACCGGATTGAGCTGACCTCCAGCTGTTCCCAGCTGAGTGAGCTAGTCCACCAGCTCCTGTGAGCTGAACAGATCATGGTGAACTGAATACCAGCTGAACCGAGCTGATTGAACTCAAACCAACACTCGTCCAGCTGCCTAAACACTCACTCAACTCCTTTACCCTTGTTTCCATCGTATCCTGGTTAAGTCTCAGCTGACTGATGCCCTTAACCTTCATTCAGGGCCATGATACGCTTGTCTCAAGGTCTAATGACCTGACTGGTGCGTCTCCCCGCACCATGGCCCGTCCGGGCGATCCTATCTAGGATCGGGGACATGACAAGTCTCCCCCACTAACTTGGGATTCGTCCTCGAATCCATGTTAAGTGTTTCCTCAGGAAGAAATTGTCTGTACCAATCCGGATACATAGCTTTCATTTTTGCTTCTGTTTCCCAAGTGATGAGGTCTTTACCATTGTAATCCCACACCACTTTGATCATGGGAACTGTCTTCTTTCTCATAGCTTTCTCTGACCGATCCACAATCCGAACCGGCAAGGTTTCCAAAGCCAGGTCCTTACCAAGGTCAGCAGGAATCTCGGGCAAGACAATGTCTTGTTCAGACAAGCATTTCCGGAGTTGGGATACATGGAACACATTGTGGTATGCATCCATTGCTGATGGCAAGTCCAACTTGTATGCCACTGCACCCACTCTCTCTATGATCCTGAATGGACCCAAGTACCTAGGATCCAGTTTCTTTCGTCCAGAAACCCTGGTCCTACCCTTAAAGGTAATCATCTTGAGATACACCAGGTCATTGACCTCAAACTCAAGATGTTTCCTACGCTTGTCTGCATAGCTCTTTTGGCGGTCCTGCGCCTCTTTCATCTTCTCTTTGACCATCCTGATCTTCTCAGTGGTCTGTTCTACAATCTCAGGACCCAACATGCTACGCTCCCCCACTTGGGTCCAGCATAGGGGTGTCCTGCACGGCCTACCATACAAAGCCTCATATGGCGACATACCAATGCTTGTATGGAAGCTGTTGTTGTAAGCAAACTCCACTAAGGGTAAGTGTTTTTCCCAAGACTCTCCCCAGTCTAACACACACGCCCTTAGCATATCCTCCAAGGTTTGGATTGTCCTTTCAGACTGCCCATCCGTTTGAGGATGATAAGATGTGCTCATATTCACTCTGGTTCCCAAGGCCTTTTGGAAAGCCTGCCAGAAATAAGATGTAAATCTTGGATCCCTGTCCGAGACAATGCTTGCTGGAACACCATGCAACCTCACTATCTCGTCTAGGTACACTTGCACAATCCTGTCGACCCCATCCCCTTTCTTGATAGGCAGGAAATGAGCCGACTTGGTCAGCCGATCAACCACAACCCATACTGCATCTTTCTTATTCCTGGTCGTGGGAAACCCAGTCACAAAATCCATTGTGATGTGATCCCATTTCCATTCTGGTATGGGTAGGTTCTGAAGTAGACCACTGGGAACCTGATGTTCTGCCTTCACCAGTTGACAAGTGGGACACTTAGCCACCCACTCTGCAACATCAGATTTCATCCTCACCCAATGGTAGTACCTTTTCAGATCCCTATACATCTTGTTCAGTCCAGGATGAACTGAAAACTTAGACTTATGAGCCTGTCTCATAATCTCTTCTTTGAGTTCCTTATCATTAGGAACACTGACCCTCCCATTGACCAAGATGGTACCATTGTCAGTTGTCTGGTACTCGGTCTTGTCATTGGCGGCTACCTTCTTTAGATTTTCATCCAGGCCCTGTGCTTGCCTGATCCTGGTCAGGAGATCGGCCTGGTTCACTGCCTCCAACCCCAATGGCTCATCTGAACCAACCAAGGTGTTGAGGTTCAAGGACCTGATCATCCCTTCCAGTTCATCCGCCTCCCTCTCAGATGACACTTCAGCCCTTCTGCGGCTCAAAGCATCAGCCACTAGGTTAGCTTTCCCAGGATGATAAGCTATGTCCAGATCATAATCTGCAACAAACTCCATCCACCTCCTCTGCCTTAAGTTTAACTCAGGCTGAGTGAATATGTACTTCAAGCTCTTATGGTCTGTGAGTATTTGCACCCTGGCACCATAAAGATATGATCTCCATATCTTTAATGCAAATACTACTGCAGCCATCTCCAAATCATGGGTCGGATAGTTACCCTCATGCTTCCTTAACTGTCGGGAAGCATAGGCTATCACCTTCCCATGTTGTGTCAAAACACAACCAAGACCGGTTATGGATGCATCCGTATACACCACATAAGGCTGATCAGCCTCAGGCAACACCAGGACAGGTGCATTAGTCAACATGTTCTTGAGTGCTGCAAAACTTTTCGCACACTCCTCAGACCATGTGAACCTCACGTCCTTGCCTGTCAGCTTAGTCATAGGTTGAGCTATGCTCGAGAACCCCTTGACATATTTCCTGTAATAACCAGCCAACCCTAAGAAGCTTCTAACTTCCGTAGCATTCTTTGGCTGTGGCCATTCCTGGATACATTTGATCTTATCTTGATCCACTGAGACTCCTTTATCAGACACCACATGTCCAAGGAACCCAATGCTCTTCTGCCAGAAACTACACTTGCTTAGCTTAGCAAAGAGCTTCTGTTCTCTCAGGCGGCCCAACACCGCCCTAAGGTGTCTTTCATGGTCCTCCTTTGTCTTGGAATACACGAGTATATCATCAATGAAGATGATCACAAACTCGTCCAAGTATTCCCTGAAGATGCCGTTCATCATCTTCATGAATGCAGCAGGTGCATTGGTCAGTCCGAACGGCATAACCACAAACTCATAGTGGCCATACCTAGTTCGGAACGCTGTCTTCCTCACATCATCTGGTGCAATGGGGATCTGATGATACCCAGAGGCCAGGTCAATCTTGGAGAACCACTTGGCTCCACGGAGTTGATCCAACAACTCATCAATCCTGGGTAAAGGGTACTTGTTCTTCACAGTCACCCTGTTCAAACCCCTATAATCAATGCACAACCTAAAGCTACCATCCTTTTTCTTAACAAATAGGACTGGTGCTCCCCAAGGTGATACACTAGGGCGTATGAACCCCTTCTCAAGCAACTCCTCAAGTTGCTTCTTCAGCTCTGCCATCTCAGCTGGTGCCATTCTATATGGACTTTTTGATAATGGGGCCGTTCCAGGTTCCAATTCAATGATGAATGGGTCAGCCCTATCAGGGGGAATGCCCTGTAGTGCCCCAAACACATCCTGAAATTCCCGAACCAACGGTATACCCTCTGGGTCACAGGCCCCTACAACCTCATCAGTGTAAATGGTAGCCAAAAAGGCCTCACAACCATTTCCAAGCATCCGTTCTACTTGGACTGCTGAAACCACCAAACTACAAGAGGTTGGCTTGATTCCTTGGTACTTAATCGGGGGTCCAAACTCGTTCTCAAGTTGCACCCTTCCCCGGTGACAATCTAGAGTTGCCCGATACTTTCCCAACCAGTCCATGCCCAAGATCACTTCATGATGCTTGAGGGGGACAACAATCAGATCTATAGGCATCGGCCTATCCAAGATCACCACAGGGATGTCCTTAACCAGACCGAGTGAGTTCATAACTTGCCCTCCGGCCGCACTCACTCGTTCAGGACCATCCCATGTTCCATACTGGAACAAACCTTTTCCTATCATACTTGGACTCACAAAACTATGTGTAGCTCCAGTATCAAATAATGTGTGTGTTTCCACACCACCAATACTTAAGGTCCCTACACAAGACCCATCAAAGTATATCTATCCATCCTAGGTTCCATACCATGCAATTCTACTGGAATTGTAAAAGTAGTAGTCTAGAATGTTACCAGTGATCGCTTGGAAAGGCTGAGTCCCATCCACATCCTTGGATAGCTCATACACACGAGGTGTTGAGGTCTGGCCTCGTCCCTGGACTGGCCTGCTAGCCTCTCCACGTCCCTTACTTTGGTTGCCTTGCAACTTAGGGCAATCCCTGCGGTAGTGGCCCTTCTGGCCGCAGTGGTGACAGGTCCTGGACTCACCCAACGGGCTTGGACAATCCTTGGCTGAGTGATCCATCTTACCACATCGAGTACAGGCACCCATGGCCTTCCAGCACTCTCCACCGTGGTATCGACCACACTTAGGGCACTCTGACCTACCACTTGAGGTTTTACCCTCCTCGGTCGAGTCCCTCTTCCTCTTCTTGTCACCACTCTGACCCGAGGATACCACCACACTCTTCAGCTTCTGCTTACCCTCCTCGGTGAGGTTGGTCTCCAGCAAGGCCATCCTCTCAACCAACTCAGAAACCGTGTGGAACTTACAAACAGAACAGTAGGTTCGAAGTTCCACCCTTAGGCCTCGGATGAACCTTCGGACTTGAACCTTCTCATCCTCCAGTTCTCTTCCCACATACCTCCTGAGTCGGTTGAACTCTTCTTCATACTCACGAACAGTCCTCCGTCCCTGAGTCAAGTCCAGGAACTTGGACTCCAAACGATCCCACGCCTCAGCAGGAAAGTACTTATGGTTGAACTCAACCTCAAAGTCAGCAAAGTGCTCAATGGTACCATTGGTACGCTTGTCCAAAGCTAACCACCAATTATGTGCATCTCCCTCCAGGAAGTGTACTGCTATGTCCTTCTGGTAATCCTCAGGACATCGTGTGGACTTGAAGTTTCGAACCAACCTGGTTCTCCACTCGTCCGCCTCCATAGGATCAACACTTCCAGCAAAGTGTTTGGTTCCCAACTTGGAGATATGCTCCAGCACCTTCAGGTAGTCCATACCATGCACTGGCCTGACCGGTGGGTCTATCTCAATCACCTCAGCCACACGGCCAGCACCAACATCAGCCACTCCAGCAGCAACCCGAACCGGGGGATTAGCCTGTCCCACGGACGAGTTCACCAATGGTGTGAACGCCTGTGTCAAGGAGGCTATCTGAGCTCCCATGATCTGCATAGCCTCCACCAAGCCCCTTATGGTCGGCTCAATGACCTCCTCGGCACCAGTGACCCGAACATTGTTTGCATCAACATTCTGGCCACTCCCAGCACCAACGTTGGACGACCCAGTATCGTCTCCATGGACTTGCTCTTGCTGCTCGTCCACATTAGTTTCATTAACCTCAGTAGGAAGAGTTGGACCCACTGGAAGTCCGGTTGCATTGTCCACCTGCTCCACCAGAGCGGGTAGCACTGTGGTTGGAATGGTTCCAGCTGGTAACACTCCGGTCTGTTCAGCACCATCCTGCCCCACTGCTCCAGACGCTCCAGTTGCCTCCTTTCCTTTCCGAGATTTATACCTTCTTGTACCCTTAGGAGTTACAAACACAAACAAAAGGTTAGTCCACAACTGAACACACAAACCTCAATCACTCCTAAGTTAATCAGTACAAAAGATTACTTAGAACCCAACTATCTCACCATGAGTCCAAACGGCCAAGTGTGTGGTGAGCTAGGATAACCCAACAAATCCTAGAATCAAGAATGCTCTGATACCAACTTGTAAGACCCGATCCTGGATTCCCCAATCCAACCAGACCGCGGCCTCACCAAACAATGCAACCAGTTTCATTTACATATTCAAGTTCAAGTGTTAAATAATTCTAAGTCTTTTTCAGAGTTTTGAGGTTCCAACATTCACACTTAAACAATCCAACATCGACTAGGGCAAATAGATATTTCATAGATAATAACCAAGGTTCATACATCATTCATCATCCTAATAAATAGATCACACACTAGAATCGCATAAGTTCACAAGTTGCACAATAGGCTACAATAATTACACAATTTTCAGAATCAACCCAATCACCACACATCTTCCCATGGCCGCGGTCCTCATGGTGCTTTTCCCTTACCACGGTCCATTTCTGGTCCTGGATCCAACACAAACAAACACACAATCACAAGGTTAGATTACAAAACAAGAATCAGTTCACATTGCATGGTCGGATCCAATCTAGTCAAGAACAATCATCAAAAATGTCAAATCTGACCCCTTTAAAAAGAGATCCAAATACCAAATAAAATTCATGATAAATCATGACAATTCAGAAGAAAAATATTCCCATAATCAGATTCAAAAGAACCGGCTCAGATCATAGTGATCTCGGCCATGAACAGCCCACACAAGAACAAGGGGCTTTCATGGGGATTTGATCAGGCCAAGGCCTTAAGATCGATAGATCCTTCCCTGTAATATCATAAAACAATCGATAGTACAATATATATGAAGAAAACAGAGTAGAAGAAGTCAGAGTAAGGAGTGGCCAATCGATCCAAACCGGCCAGACTCACACGGCCATCATCCACGGCCTTGTCCGGTTACTCTTGGCCACACCTCTCACCTTAGGAGTTCGGTCTCCAGGGGCGACTTCCTTCTCTTTCTCCTTTGCCTTCTCCTTGTCTTTCTGCCTCAAATCCATCCTCTTGATCACACGCCCAAACACACCAGGAACACTCAAGAACAATCTCTTGGATCAAATCGGCCAATCCAAGGTTTGTGTCTCTCTTTCTCTCTTGAATTTTCTCTGTGTTTCTCTCTGTGTGAAAGTGAGTAAAAATCGACCAGAATGGCAGAAATGAGAGAGAGAGGACGACTTAAACTGTCCCCAACCGCCTGGGCGAACAGTTACCCAAAATCACATCCCTTCTTCCCAAAACCGTCCCACAACCGCCCATTGGCGGTTTTTCCCCTTTTCTTCCTTTGACAAATCGATCACTGAGCCTCAGCTCACACTCTGGAAGCTTGCCCACTCCCTGTCCCAAGCCTAAGACCAATTTGGTCGAACCGTCCTGCACCCGGACCATCGGCTCGCCCAGTAACCGTCCCGGACTCGTCCACACTGATCCGAACCAGAACGCACCGTTCACCGGATTGAGCTGACCTCCAGCTGTTCCCAGCTGAGTGAGCTAGTCCACCAGCTCCTGTGAGCTGAACAGATCATGGTGAACTGAATACCAGCTGAACCGAGCTGATTGAACTCAAACCAACACTCGTCCAGCTGCCTAAACACTCACTCAACTCCTTTACCCTTGTTTCCATCGTATCCTGGTTAAGTCTCAGCTGACTGATGCCCTTAACCTTCATTCAGGACCATGATACGCTTGTCTCAAGGTCTAATGACCTGACTGGTGCGTCTCCCTGCACCATGGCCCATCCGGGCGATCCTATCTAGGATCGGGGACATGACAGCACCAGTCCTATTTGTTAAGAAAAAGGATGGTTGCTTTAGGTTGTGCATTGATGATAGGGGTTTGAACAGGGTGACTGGGAAGAACAAGTACCCTTACCCATGATTGATGAATTGCTGGAATCATAAACCTTATTGTCCAGGAAGGACTTAAGGGAACAGAACAATCTGTTAGGACTCATGGTAGAGTGACCAGCCTAAAGATTGGAACATGTTCGCTAGGACTTGGCTGGTGCATCGAGTGGCTTGGAGATTGGTTGAATATACTAAGACTTGAGTACTCAGTATGTTCCTTGGTACTGAATTTGATCTGGTCATGGAACTAGAGCGTTCTACATGGACTTGGTGTCTACTACGAACGCAACCTGGAGAGTTGGGTCAGTGACACAAGTCATGTCTTTGTATGGGTGCTTGATGGACCACTTGATAAGATTTTGGGTTAAATATCTATCAAGTGGGGGAGACTTGTTGTGTATATGATGACCAAGAGGTGGTCAGTGAGAAGGAACAAGGTGGGAGATGCAACGAATTGATTAGAAAGAACCAATCGAGCATGCTCCATGTTCCGGGTACAAAGGAGTTCGGATGGAACCTTTGTCATGAGACAAGAGGTTAACACCACTGGATTCGAGGACGAATCCTTCGTAAGTGGGGAGACTTGTCATGTCCCCGATCCTGGATAGGATCGTCCGGACGGACTGCGGTGCGAGGAAACACACCATTCAGGTCATATGACCTAAAGACAAGTATATCATGGCCTGAAGGTAAGGTTAAGGGCATCAGGGAGCTAAGCCATAGCTAATCCAAGAAGGAGACAAGCTCAAAGGAGCTGGACAAGCGAGCTGGTAGCTGGACAAGATCCAGGTGAAGCTCGATGAAGTGAGTGATCAGAATGGATCATGGGAAAACTAAGTCTAGGTCTGGAAATTGACCAAGGGACTTAGAAGGATTGAAGAAGATAAAGGAAGCAAGCTGGACACAGTGTATAACAGCTGGGCGATGCAGTAAGCAAGCTCGCCCAGCTAGGTGAAGTGTAGTGCAGCTCGGTGTAGCTCACTGAAGTGTAGGTCAGCTCCCTGAGCTGGATGGTCTAGCTCACTCAGCTGTATCAGCTGGGGATCAGCTCAACTCAGCTGGACTGAGTGTTCGAGTCTTGGGCAGTTGGTTCGGGTCGGGACAGTGACCAGGCCATGTGGATGACCCATGTGTACCAATGGGCTGGAGGGCTCTTGTGGTTGGGTCATGGGCGTGGGCAATCAGTCTGGGCCTTGTTTGGACTTTTCCAGGAGTGGTTTGGCAGTTCCAGGGCGTGTGGTAACTGCCATAGGCGAAAGGGTGCAATCTGTACCATTAATTAAATCAATGGCCAGAAATGATACCGAAGGGATGCAATGGTTAAGAAGTAACCACCCCTTCTCCTATATAAGGAAGGCAAGTCCGTGCCTTTGCAGGCACGCCAGGGCTTCCTTCTACACCCTGAAACACAAAGAATCCAGAGAAAAAATACAGAGAGTTGGTTGGATTCCCAATCCAAGACCCATGGTGGTGTGAAGGCCATAAAGAGACAGTTTTGGGGCAGATCAAGGGGGAAGTTGAGAACGACCCTCTGAACGGTTTTGATCATTGTTAACAACACCCAAAGCCTTATCTGGAGCCTGTGAACACACGCAAATGGTGAGGAAAGGAGGGAGTTGGCCGGAATCCATTCCCAAGGGCCAATGCAGCCTTAAAGGGAGATTGGTGTGGAAATCAGTTTCATGGGAAACAAAGAGGGAAGTGATGCACGACCTTTGGATGGTGATTGATCATGGATGATCATGTCTAAGGCTTCCTCTGTGTCTTGGGAACACACGCAATTGGTTGGGAGAGAAGGGGGAAGGCTTGACTCCACTCTCAAAGGCATGAACAGCCTTGAAGATGGATGCAGTATAGAAACTGGTTTCATGGAAGTTCCATGGAAGGAGGGATGGGCACGAACCATGGTTAGATCTTATCAATACTGGGAGTATGTGATAAGGGTTTGATGAAGGCTTGCTAGGAGGAGCATGGACGCCCCTGATGAGGTAACAGGTGGGGACTGCAGACCATTTGACATAGTCTGGTACACTATGGGCAGATCTGGTCCTGCAGTTACACCTTACTCTGTTTTTTGATTATTAATCATATTATTCCTTCTTCTTATGATTGAAATTGATGATTAGACATAGTAGCACTGAACCATGGCTTGGCCGGTTCAGAAGAACCCTCCATGGCCTTGGTTTGGCAGCTAAGTCTGGATCTCCTACTTCCTGATGGATTTATGGCGATCTGACTTTGGAATCCTCTTAGTGGTGAATTATCATGAATTATCATGGTATTTGGGGATTTTTATCTGATTGATTTAGAGATGGTCCCTTGGGCCGGTTCGGCTGATCTTGGCCGAGATCTATGGGATGGATGCCGGTTCTGGGAAATCTGATTGGACCATTCTCTTAGTTATGATTTATCATGAACTGTCATGAATTTTAATTGATTTTTGGAGCAGGTTTGCTTGGGGTCAAAATTGCACCTGAGGGCATATTGGGGTCAGATCCTTGTGTTAGGATATCTGATCATATGTTTGTGTGCTGGAACATATTGTCACTTATGATATTGATCATAAGGAATTGCTGGTTATCAACCTTGGTGTTGGTAAGGCAGGCCGTGTGTGATCTGATCATGGGCAAGGATGGACGACCTGATCCTTGGATGATGGATCAAGGTGTCTGATCTGATTGGTCGAAGGATGCACCGGTGGTAAGAGCAACACTAATCAGGTTCAGTGGGACATTGTTCCATGACTGATTAGGAATTATGAAGACTCATCAGTTCTGAGTCATGTGGGGTGGTTGGTTGATTGACTCAGGATCTGATGGGTATTGTTAGTCCATGAGCTGGACTTGGTATCATAAGTTGATAAGGCAAAAGGATGTGGGACAGTGCATGAGCCGGTAAGGGCCAGATGCATGTCCTTAGCTGTTTGAAGTCTTCTCAAGGGTTACTTATGTCTGTGGGGATGGTTGGCTGAATGACTAAGTACCTAAGGGAGTTGTTTTTTGTGTGTAAAGGAGCTGGACGCAGTATATGGCAGCTGGCCATAGCTCGGTCCTAGCTCAGTTCGAGTGTGACAGCTCAATCAGCTGGTTTATGAGTTCATTCAGCTAGAGTAGCTGGGCCGATGAGCTAACAAGCTCCTTGGGTGTGGCAAAGGTATGATCTAGCAATGTTGCATAGATCTAGATAGAATGGTTAGGGGAATGGAACCTCAGATTTGTATGCCTTGATTTGGGTTCGGGATTGACCTTGGAGCTAGCTGGTAGTTGAGTATACTAACCATTAGCCGAGGTGATTCGACCAGACAAGTATTATATTGGTTATAGACCAATGGTTAAGTAGATACTATTCCGCTGTGCGTAAGTTGAAAGGATCTAGCTAGGGAATGACTAAGGTAGTCTTGAGCTAGGATCTGAGTTAGCCCTCGCCAATGGGCGATATTTTAAATAAAGGGCAAAATTTTTAGAGGTTTGGTCCGGGTATGGACTGAGCGACGTGAGGCATCGACCGCGGCCTAGTCGACCGGGATCGGGTCTTACAACGGACGTCATGTGTGTGCTGACGGACACAGACGGACACACACGGACAGCCATGGACGTCCTGTGTGTGCTGGTGGACACCCACGGACGTCCTGCATGTACTGACCAGACAGCCCACGTGGGCCAAAATCACCGAACAGTCCACGGGAAGGGTGATGTGCCCCAGTCCGAGGATCAGTCCATGTAATCAGATCAGAACGTCCGGAACAACGCAACTGAGGTTCAGTCCATCGATCAGGCCGAAAAGACTGCTCGAGCCGTGTATCGTCTTGACCCACACTCGTTCGAATTGGAGCTTCAGGATAACCCACGACCAGATGGCCAAATCAACCGTACAGAAGTTCGCCTTTCCCGTCCTGTTCGTCATGCTAAGTCCATCGATCAAGTCAGAAGTGAAGTTGATCGAGTGGAATCCAAATTTGACCACGGTCTCTCTCTCTTATGCCGTCTCGGCCGAACCGGCGATCGTTCTGATGAACTGATCCGACACTTCGATCAGTTCATGAACTTTGATCAGCCAAATCTCTCTAAGGCAAGACTCTCTTGAGGTTGTCCAAAGACTTAGCCACCTTTTGGTCCGGAACAGTCCATGAAAATCACCCGTCCGTACATGAAGACCGTACCGGCCGTGTACTGCTCCTTACCGCGGGACGTGCTATCAGTTACACCAAACCTGGACAAGATTAGCCGAAGAGTTCAAATCGACCAGTCAACATTATTTTCTGTGCTTTGACTAGATCTGGTCTTCTATCTATTTTCTATGTCTCTTTTTCATACATTATTATTTATTATCTTTGACTACAAGTTGTATAAGTAAGAGAACGCATCCTTGAAATAAGATAATCGATTTTCCTTATTCATTTTGAGATTTCTTTCTTTGTTCTTTGATTAGAACATTCTTGTTCCCTTGGTGAGGCTATCTCCAAGTGAATCCCCTTTCTTTGAGCTGGACTTATGTGTCAAATCAAGCGGCCATTGAGAGTTCTAGTAGTATCATTGGGTCTTTCGCATCCCTTTGTGTCACTAAACAATCCATCAGTTCTCTATCTCTTCAGATCGAGTTCATATCATCAGATCCGGTTGAGTGTTCGTTCCTTAGGGTTCTTCAAGTGGTATCTGAGCCACTCTTCCGGTATCTCTTTTCATTCCATCTTTCTCATCTATCATTTTCTTCAGAAAAAAAAAAGAAATTCTTCTTCTATCTATCTTTGAATCCGGGCCCCGCTTTACCATCCATATATATTAAAATAAAAGAAAGAAAGATCTAATCAAAAAAAAAAAAGAAAAAGAAAGAAAATCTATCAAAAGTTTTCAATTGTGGTTTGGTGGTGGAAGAGTAAGCCTGCTGGCCGAGGAGAAACCCGGCCTTGGAGGTGGTTAATACAGATTCCCCTTGTTAAATCTCTTATCTTTCTATCTTGTCTCTTGGGTGTTTCACTTGGGATTCTCATTTTTGGGTTATCTAGTTTGTTCTCTTAGAACTTTGAGGGAAACTCTCTTGTGTGACTACCAAATTGAGTGAAACCCGTGTGTGGGCAAGGATAAACACCTGAGTGTGTGAGGTTTTTAATCTAACATTACCTTGTTTAAGTTTTCAGGTAGCCATGGATAGTGAAGATGAAAGAAACCAACCCGGAAATTCACATGCCGGATTATCTAACTTGCAAATGTGTGCTCTCAATGATTCTATGTCTAACTTGCAAATGTGTGCCGACCAAGGACGCAGCAGAGGCTGGACCATTACTGGTAACATTCTAGATCCATTCTTTTTCAATTCAGTAGATTGGCATGGTACATAACTTAGAATGGATTAGATGATTAGAAAAGGGGGGTCTTATGTAGGGACCCTATGTATTGGTGGTGTGGAAACACACGTACTGTTTGATACTGGAGCTACACACAGCTTTGTGAGCCCAGATATGATCGGAAAAGGGTTGTTCCAGATGGGAACGGAGGATGATCCTTGCATAGTGAATGCGGCCGGTGGGCAAGTAATGCATTCATTATGGCGAGTAAAGGATATCCCAATAGTGATCCAGTATAGAGTTATGCCTATGGATCTGGTTGTGGTCTGCCTTAAGAATCATGAGGTGATATTAGGCATGGACTGGCTTGGAAAGAATCGGGCTACTCTGGACTGTCACAGAGGAAGGGTGCAGTTTGAGACTGGGTGTGGACCCCCGATCAGGTTCCAAGGTATTCGTCTGACTTCTGGATGCTTAGTGATATCAGCAGTCCAAGTGGAACGGATTCTTGAGAAGGGTTGTGAGGCCTTTTTAGTCACAATCGCCACTAAGGAGGTTGTAGGGGCTGGTGACCCGGACGGGATTCCGCTGGTTAAAGATTTTGAGGATGTGTTTCAGGCACTATATGGCATTCCCCCTGATAGGGCTGGCCGGTTCATATTAGAACTAGAACCAGGGACGGCCCCAATGTCCAAAAGTCCATATCGTATGGCTCCGGCCGAGATGGCCGAGCTTAAGAAGTAACTGGAAGAGTTGTTGGACAAAGGGTTCATACGACCAAGTGTCTCGCCTTGGGGAGCACCAGTTCTTTTTGTGAAGAAATAGGATGGTAGCTTCAGGCTGTGTATTGATTACCGAGGGTTGAATAGGGTTACTGTGAAGCACAAGTACCCATTACCCAGAATTGATTAGCTGTTGGATCAGCTCAAAGGGGCCAAATGGTTTTCCAAGATTGATTTCGCCTCAGAGTATCATCAGATCCCAATTGAGCCTAATGATATCAGGAAGACGGCGTTCCGGACCAGGTATGGCCACTATGAGTTTGTGGTTATGCCATTTGGTCTAACCAATGCACCAGCTGCATTCATGAAGATGATGAATGGTATCTTTCGAGATTTCTTGGATGAATTTGTAATCATCTTCATAGATGACATACTTGTATATTCCAGAAACAAGGAAGACCATGAGAAGCATCTCAGGGCCGTACTAGGACGTTTGTGGGAATAGAAACTCTTTGCCAAACTAAGCAAGTGTAGTTTCTGGCAGAAGAGCATTGGGTTCCTCGGACACATTGTGTCTGATCAAGGCGTGTCAGTAGATCCGGAGAAGATTCACACTATACGAGATTGGCCGCAGCCTAAAATGCTACCGAGGTTAGGAGTTTCCTAGGGCTGGCCAGCTACTACAGAAAGTATATCAAGGGGTTAGTGAGTTTGGCTCAACCCATGACACGACTTATAGGCAAGGATGTGAAGTTTGCCTGGAATGAAGGGTGTAAGAAGTGTTTCTCAGCTCTAAAGGATATGCTGACGAATGCACCAATATTGGTATTGCCGGAGGCAAATCAACCTTATGTGGTCTATACGGATGCGTCCATCACTGGGTTGGGGTGCGTCCTGACTCAACTTGGGAAGGTGATTGCTTATGGTTCGAGACAGCTGAGAAAGCATGAAGGGAATTATCCGACCCATGATCTAGAGATGGCAGCCGTGGTGTTTGCTTTGGAGATATGGAGATCGTATACGTACGGAGCCAAAGTCCAGATTCTCACTGATCATAAGAGCTTGAATTACATTTTCGCTCAGCCTGAGTTGAACTTGAGACAAATAAGATGGATGGAGTTTGTTGGTGATTATGATCTGGACATAGTATACCATCCAGGCAAGGCAACCTAGTGGCTGATGCCTTAAGCCGGAGACGGGCAGAGGTCTCGGCCGAAAGAGAAGTGGATGAACTATAAGGGATGGTTCGGTCATTACATCTAAATACCTTGGTTGGACGTGATGAGCCATTGGGATTAGAGGCAGTGAATCAGGCCGATCTACTTACCAGGATACAGCAGGCCCAGAGTTTCGATGATAACTTGCAGAAAGTGGCTCTTAACGACAAGACGAAGTATCAGATCACAAGCAACGGAACAATCTTGGTGAATGGCCGAGTAAGTGTTCCAAAAAGCAAGGATCTTAAAGAAGAGATTATGAGTCAGGCTCATAAGTCAAAGTTCTCAGTCCAACCTGGGCTGAATAAGATGTATAGGGATTTAAAAAGCTACTATCACTGGGTAAGGATTCAAACAGATGTGGTCGAGTGGGTGGCGACGTGTCCTACTTGCCAGTTTGTGAAGGCCGAACATCAATTGCCCAATGGTATGCTCCAGAATCTCCCCATACCAGAGTGGAAGTGGGATCACATCACAATGGATTTTGTGACCGGATTTCCTACGACCAGGAACCAAAAGGATGCGGTTTGGGTGGTGGTTGACAGACTAACCAAGTCGGCCCACTTCTTACCAATACAGAAAGGAGATGGAGTGGATCAGATCGTGAGAATTTACTTGGACGAGATAGTACGTCTGCATGGAGTGCCGGCTAGTATTGTCTCGGACGGAGACCCTAGGTTCACCTCTTACTTCTGGCAGGCTTTTCAAAAAGCCTTAGGAACAAGAATGAACATGAGCACAGCCTATCATCCTCAGACGGATGGGCAATCAGAGAGGACAATCCAGACATTGGAGGACATGTTAAGGGCCGTGGTGTTGGATTGGGGCGACTCATGGGAAAAGCATCTACCCTTGGTCGAGTTTGCCTACAACAACAGTTTCCATACTAGCATTGGGAAGTCACCTTATGAAGCACTGTATGGATGGCCTAGAAGGACGCCATTCTGCAGGACGCCATTATGCAGGACGCCATTATGCTGGACCCAAGTGGGGGGGGGGAGGAGCATGTTGGGGGGGAGGAGAATAGTGGAAGAAACCACTGAGAAAATAAGGTTCTTAAAGGAGAAAATGAAAGAAGCACAAGATCGTCAAAAGAGTTATGCAGATAGACGGATGAAACATCTTGAGTTTGAAGATGAAGACTTGGTCTATCTCAAGATGATCACATTCAAAGGGAGGGCTAGAGTTTCTGGCAGAAGAAAACTAGACCCTAGGTACTTGGGTCCATTCATAATCATAGAAAGAGTTGGGGAGTTGGCTTATAAGTTGGAACTGCCACCAGCCATGGATGCGTTCCATAACGTGTTTCATGTGTCCCAACTCCGAAAATGTTTGTCTGATCAGGACATAGTACTACCCGAGATCCATACAGATTTGGGTAAGAATCTGACTCTAGAGACGAGGCTGGTCCTCATAGTGGATCGAACAGAAAAGACAACAAGGAAGAAGACCATTCCCATGATCAAGGTCGTGTGGGAATACAATGGCAAGGATGAAATCACTTGGGAAACAGAGGTCGTGTGCTGACGGACACACACGGACAGCCATGGACGTTATGTGTGTGCTGACGGACAGCCACAGACGTCCTGTGTGTGTGCTGGCGGACAGCCACAGACGTCCTGTGTGTGTGCTGGCGGACACCCACAGACGTCCTGTGTGTACTGAACAGACAGCCCATGTTGGCCAAAATCACCCAAACAGTCTGTCATGTCCCCGGTCCGAGATAGGGTCGTTGGGACGAGCCATGGTGCGGGGAGACGCACCAATCAGGTCATTAGACCAGTAGACAAGCGTATCATGGCTCAGACATAGGGTTAAGGGCATCAAAGTGTTGAGACTTATCCAGGGTGAAGAAAAAATGGGTTTAATAGAGCTGGACGAGTGATGTGGGAGCTGGATGGGGCCGAGCTTGGGCAGCTAAGGGAAGCCTAATGGGAGCTTAGTCAGTATGCATCACCTCGTGGAGCTATAAGGACTAGCTCACTCAGCTGGGACCAGCTAGTAGTCAGCTCAATTCAGTTGGGCCGAGTGTTCATGTCCAGGACAGTTGGGGCGGTTAAAAGGATGGTTATGGTGGTTCGGTTAGATGGTGTGGCCACGGTATGGACGGTCAGTTAAAGGTCTTGGCCTTGGTTTCCGGATAGAGAACCGGCAGGGATAGGAGCAGTTGGAGGTAGTTGAGGACCGGTTGGGGCAGTTATTGCCGAACGGTTGCAAGGGAGAGAGAGACACCTTTTCGGTTACAACTCCCACCCCTTCGGCCCCATGGCAGTTCCGACTCCTTCTCTCTATAAATACTGATCCCTGGATCCAGAATTTGACACAGAATTCTTGAGGGGAACCTCTGCCAAAATCGTGAGAGACAAACACCAAAAAGAGAAGAGAGAACCGGCGATCCAAGGAGAGAACCGGCGAGAGGCTTGGCTGTTCCAGGAGAAACCGGATCGTGGGAAGCAAGGCCTGAGGAGATGGATACCAGACAGAGAGACAGAGAGAAGGACAAAGTGAAGGAGATGGCGCCTGGGGAGAGAACGCCTAAGGTCAGTGGTGTGGACGGCAAGCGATCGGCCTTAGCCGGCTGATGATTCGATCGGGCTTGTGGCCGGTTTGCTATGCGCCTACATCTACTCTCTCTATCTCTTTAGATTTGCTTGTCCTATCAGATTATTGTGTTTGTTTGTTCTGGTCATACAGGGAACACAGAACCAAGGCCCTGGCCGGTTCAGTATCCAAGTCCTTGGCCTTTGGCCGGACTATTCATGGTCGGATTTGGACGTTCTAGTGTGTTTCGTTGGAAACTGTTTATGGGAATCTCTTAGTTGGGATTTATCAAGGATTATCATGAATTTTAATTAGTTTTTGGGAATTTATTTGAGTATGTTGGTTTGGACAGGTTATAGATTCTAAGTAGCCGAACCATGCTTATCTAGACTTGATGTTAGGATATCGGCCATATGAATGTGCATTGTGTCTTGTGTGGTTTCAGGATCGGACATGGACCGTGGTAAGGGAAAGGCACCGTGAAGACTCAGGCCATGGGAAGATGTGTGGTGAATGGGTCATTGTAGGTAGATGTGAAATACTGATAGCCTATTGTGCAACTTGTGAACTTATGTTAGACTAAGTGTGTATAACTTATTAGGACGAACCAAAGAATGATGTATGAATCTCAGTTTATATTTATACAATTGATTTTCCCCTTATGTTTCCTTGTTTAGATTGATTGTATTGAACCTCAGTTGAAATGAATTGAATTTAGAAAGATAAGACTTAAAACTTGGTTCACTCGGACTTAGATTGAAAGGTTAAGGCCGCAGATCAGTTTGGGCTTAAGAGCCGGGATTGGGTCTTACAAGTCGGTATCAGAGCATGCTTGATTCTAGGATTGGTTTGGGTTATGTTTTCACCACACGTCCGGCTGCTTGGTCTCACGGGTTGTTTGTGTTTGTTTGGTTTGATGTTGTTTTGCTTAGTTCTAATCATGAGATGAGGTTTATACGTTTGGACTAACACTAAGTGTTTTTGCCTAAGGGAACTAAGTGGACTAAGTCCCGGAAGGGCAAGGAAGCGGCTGGTGGTTCTGGACCGGTCATAGGAGATGGGGCCAATTCCACTCAAGTGTTACCAACCCAGACGGGGCTGGTTAATGAGAAGACCGGGGAACCCTTCGCGACATTCCTGCCTACTGAGGTTCAGGTTGATAACCTGGGTGAGCAACAACAAGAGGGACGGGAGGAGGAAGGTGATTCCTCCCATGTAGAAGATGAGACCGGACCTGGAGATGGGGCGGAGGAGTTGGCCGAGCCATCTATGCGGGAGGTGACGGATGTGGTTAAGGCCATGGGCACTCAGATGTTGGCTTTCACACATGAATTTACCCCTTTTTTGAACTCATCGGTTGGCCAGATCACCCCAGCTCAGGCCACGGTTCAGGCAACTCAGAGAGCAGCTAGGACAGCTGGGACAGCAGCTGGTGTAGCTCGTGCAGCTGCACAAGTAGCTCGAACAGCTGCCAGGACAGCCGAGGACCGAGCTTCGGTCGAAGCTGAGGTAATGGAGATTGATCTACCAGCTCATCCAATTAGGAGCGTGGATTACTTGAGCCTTCTAGCTCACATCTCCAAGCTGGGTACGAAGCAGTTTGCTTGTAGTTCTGATCCCTTGAGGCAGACGAGTGGAGGAGCAGATTGGCTCGGAATTTCAGCTCAACTCGTTTCCCAGAGGAGTACAAAAAGGACATTGTGGTTCACTTCCTGGAAGGTGACACACATAACTGGTGGTTAGCTCTAGACAAACGCACCAATGGGACAATTGAGTGGTTCTCAAACTTCGAGGTGGAGTTCAACCACAAATACTTCTCGGCTGAAGCTTGGGACCGTCTGGAGTCTCAGTTCCTAGACTTGACTCAAGGACGCATGACAATATGTGAGTACGAAGAGAAGTTCAACCGGCTCAGACGATATGTGGGCAAGGAGTTGGAGGAGGACACGGTACATATACGTAGGTTTGTTCGAGGCCTAAGGGTCGAACTTCGAACCTATTGCTCCGTTGGTCACTTTTAGACAGTGTCTGAACTGGTGGAACGCATGGCTATGGTGGAGACTAACTTCGCTGAAGAGGCCAAGCTGAAGTCTAGGGGCCACACGGCTTCTAGTGGATCCGGAAGCGACCGGAAGAGAAAGAGGGACACGGCCGAAGGGGGCAAGGCCTCAAGTGATAGGCCGGAGTGTCCTTCATGCAAAAGGCATCACGGTGGAGAGTGTTGGAAGGCAAAGGGGGCTTTCACCCGTTGTGGCAAGATGGGCCACTTTGCTCGAGACTGTCCTGGACGGTCAGAGAACAGTGGACAGGGCTTGGGGAGTGACCCCAGAAGCTGTCATTACTGCAGCAAGACGGGACACCTACGCTGGGAATGTCCCAAGATGCAAGCTGAGGCTAAAGGACGTGGGGAGGCCTGCAAGCCAAGCCAGACCCGAGGTCAGACCTCAGCACCGCGTGTGTATGAACTGACCAAGGACGCAGCAGAGGCTGGACCATCACTGGTAACATTCAAGATCCATTCTTTTTCAATTCAGTAGATTGGCATGGTACATAACTTAGAATGGATTAGATGATTAGAAAAGGGGGGTCTTATGTAGGGACCCTATGTATTGGTGGTGTGGAAACACACGTACTGTTTGATACTGGAGCTACACACAGCTTTGTGAGCCCAGATATGATCTGGTTGTGGTCTGCCTTAAGAATCATGAGGTGATATTAGGCATGGACTGGCTTGGAAAGAATCGGGCTACTCTGGACTGTCACAGAGGAAGGGTACAGTTTGAGACTGGGTGTGGACCTCCGATCAGGTTCCAAGGTATTCGTCTGACTTCTGGATGCTTAGTGATATCAGCAGTCCAAGTGGAACGGATGCTTGAGAAGGGTTGTGAGGCCTTTTTGGTCACAATCGCCACTAAGGAGGTTGTAGGGGCTGGTGACCCGGACGGGATTCCGCTGGTTAAAGATTTTGAGGATGTGTTTCGGGCACTACAGGGCATTCCCCCTGATAGGGCTGGCCGGTTCATATTAGAACTAGAACCAGGGACGGCCCCAATGTCCAAAAGTCCATATCGTATGGCTCCGGCCGAGATGGCCGAGCTAAAGAAGCAACTGGAAGAGTTGTTGGACAAAGGGTTCATACGACCAAGTGTCTCGCCTTGGGGAGCACCAGTTCTTTTGTGAAGAAAAAGGATGGTAGTTTCAGGCTGTGTATTGATTACCGAGGGTTCAATAGGGTTACTGTGAAGAACAAGTACCCATTACCCAAAATTGATTAGCTGTTGGATCAGCTCAAAGGGGCCAAATGGTTTTCCAAGATTGATTTCGCCTCAGAGTATCATCAGATCCCAATTGAGCCTAATGATATCAGGAAGACGGCGTTCCGGACCAGGTATGGCCACTATGAGTTTGTGGTTATGCCATTTGGTCTAACCAATGCACCAGCTGCATTCATGAAGATGATGAATGGTATCTTTCGAGATTTCTTGGATGAATTTGTAATCATCTTCATAGATGACATACTTGTATATTCCAGAAACAAGGAAGACCATGAGAAGCATCTCAGGGCCGTACTAGGACGTTTGAGGGAACAAAAACTCTTTGCCAAACTAAGCAAGTGTAGTTTCTGGCAGAAGAGCGTTGGGTTCCTCGGACACATTGTGTCTGATCAGGGCGTGTCAGTAGATCCGGAGAAGGTTCAGACTATACGAGATTGGCCACAGCCTAGGAATGCTACTGAGGTTAGGAGTTTCCTAGGGCTGGCCGGCTACTACAGAAAGTATGTCAAGGGGTTTGCCAGTTTGGCTCAACCCATGACACGACTTACAGGCAAGGATGTGAAGTTTTCCTGGAATGAAGGGTGTGAGAAGTGTTTCTCAGCTCTAAAGGATATGCTGACGAATGCACCAATATTGGTATTGCCGGAGGGAGATCAATCTTATGTGGTCTATACGGATGCGTCCATCACTGGGTTGGGGTGCGTCCTGAAACATGGGAAGGTGATTGCTTATGCCTCGAGACAGCTGAGAAAGCATGAAGGGAATTATCCGATCCATGATCTAGAGATGGCGGCCGTGGTGTTTGCTTTGAAGATATAGAGATCGTATCTGTACGGAGCTGTTGGGGTCAAAATCGGTCACGACGGAATCAATGCCTGAAAGTCCATAAAAATCAGCATGAACGTTTTTACGAAAAAGTAATATTCGTAAAGATATCTTTACAAAGAGCCTTGCGGTAAAATCTTGTTCAAATCTCAATCGAACCACTAAATACCGATAGTCCTAAGGAAACAGACATGTATCCAATTCGGCCGCGGACAAGCTCGAGTACGGCAATCGGACCACAGACAAGCCAAGCTCGATCGATACGCGGCGACCAAGCATGCACACAGCTCGGTCACTACATAGCGACCGAGCTCGAGCCAAGCTCGGTCGCTACGTAGCGACTGAGCGTCCGTCCTGCTCGGTCGCTACGTAGCGACCAAGCTCGAGCCAAGCTCAGGCGCTACGTAGCGACCGAGCATCCGTCCCGCTCGGTCGCTACGTAGCGACCGAGCATCCGTCCCGCTCGGTCGCTACGTAGCGACCGAGCGTCCGTCCCGCTCGGTCGCTACGTAGCGACCGAGCGTGCGTTCTGGTCGGTCGTTACATAGCGGCCGAACTCTTCCGAAACGTCGATACCACACCAATTCATGCATTCTCGTCTATCCTACGATGCTATCTCCCGAAGACCGTAGCGAAATCAGTTCATGTCTTCCGATCATTCTAAGACATCAATCAAACTTTGCGGTAAAAACCGCGGAAAGTTCGTTCTTTATCGAAAGAAGTCGTAATAAACGTTTCGAGTCGGAAGACGGCCCAAAGGGACCTAAGACACGACTCGAGGCCCAACTTACGATTTCTTAACCAAAAGCCCATAAACCGTATGACGGTTTACGCTTGGCGCGCAAGGAAGGATAAATGTCAAGTTTCCACGGATAAATACGAAATTTTGAGGATAAATACGAAGATCAGAAAAAATGGAATATCTCCATTTTATGCTATGACGGCTTAAGGGCAGAAGAGTAAAAGCGTAAACCGACCTTGGAGCTAGTATATAAGGAGTCCTAGGCGAGAGGCATGGAGAAGACTTTTTAGACTCGGAATTCTCTGCACTTAAAAACTTTAGGCTTTATTCTCGACAAGTTCGGTTTCTATGACTGGCACTCAATTACTAGACGAACTCGCCCAGGCAGTTCGATCTCTTTTCCAGCTCTATCAATTGAACTACGTTCGGCTTGATCCTCGAAAGGGGTACGTAGGCAGCCTTTAACAAGGTTCAGTCCGAAATCAATCAAAAACCTTTTATGTATCTTTTTCGTCTTTTGTTATCGAGCATTACTCAACTAGGTTTGAGATTTTAGGAAGCAAGAACTATGTAACTAGCTGACAGCCTTTGCGGCCAAAGCTCTTATGATCTCTTGTAATGATCGCAACGCTCTTACGCGGACTCGAAATAAGATCAAATGTTTTCTCTAAACTCGTTTGTTATCTTTTCATGATTTCCGCATATATTCGGTCACATGTCGTTGGCTCTCGCAGAGATCCGGGACCTCTGGGAAATTAGGGTTTTCCTAGTTTCCTTATTTAAACGGAAATCGACAGTGCGAATTTCGGTTCCAACAGTTTGGCGCTAGAAGGAGGGGGGGGGGTTACAGATTGCTCTTACTCATGGCCGCAAACGCTTGATCAAAACGATGTCTGGATATATGAAAGACAAACTCGCAGCACTGACTGCTCCTATGGTTAACGCTTACGCAAACGCCGTATTGTTCAGCAAAATCGAAAACTTAGTCGCGACCTTCCGCCACAGGAACAGCACTAAAACAAGCTCGCGATTTCTCTTTCTAAACATAAAGGGAAACGATAAATCTTATCAAACCCCGTAAGTTTGGCTCATTACCGAACAAAAGAAATCTAGAAGCGTAAGGGTTTTACCAAAACACGTTTTCCGAAAACATTTCGGAAGGATAAAACTTGTTATCCCAAAAACCGCTGAAAAACCCCTAGGCTAATCGCGGAAAACGGAAACACAACAAAACGATTACACACACACACTGCTCGGTCGCTACGTAGCGACCGAGCACGCACACACTGCTCGGTCGCTACGTAGCGACCGAGCACGCACACACTGCTCGGTCGCTACGTAGCAAACGAGCACACACAATGCTCGGTCGCTACGTAGCGACCGAGCACACACACTGCTCGGTCGCTACGTAGCGACCGAGCACACACACACTGCTCGGTCGCTACGTAGCGACCGAGCACGCACACACTGCTCGGTCGCTACGTAGCGACCGAGCACGCACACCGCTCGGTCGCTACGTAGCAACCGAGCTCAAGCCAACTCTCCACTCGCTACGTAGCGACCTGTAAAGCCTCAGAAAGGTCCTATTTTGGGTTCTCTTTTGAATCCTCATCAAAACGCTTTTCGTTTCGTCTCAATCGGAGGTTCCGTTGAGATTTTACGACGAAAACATGTAGGACTTTTCTTGGCTTGCTTCCACTCGCTATGTAGCGACCTGTCAGACCGTCAGTCGCTACATAGTGACCTGTAATACTTCAGAAAGGTCCTCCTTTGGGTTCTCCTTTGAATCCTCATCGAAACGCTTTTCGTTTCGTCTCAATCGGAGTTTCCGTTGAGATTTTACGACGAAAACAAGTAGGACTCTTCTTGGCTTGCTTCCACTCGCTACGTAGCGACCTGAAAAGCCTCAGAAAGGTCCTCCTTTGGGTTCTCCTTTGAATCCTCATCGAAACGCTTTTCGTTTCGTCTCAATCGGAGTTTCCGTTGAGATTTTACGATGAAAACAAGTAGGACTCTACTTGGCTTGCTTCCACTCGCTACGTAGCGACCTGTCAGACCGTCAGTCACTACGTAGCGACCTGTAAAGCCTCAGAAAGGTCCTCCTTTGGGTTCTCCTTTGAATCCTCATTGAAACGCTTTTCGTTTCGTCTCAATCGGAGTTTCCGTTGAGATTTTACGACAAAAACAAGTGGGACTCGTCTCGGCTGCCTTTCACTCGCTATAGCGACCGAGATGACATCCTCACTCTCTATAGCGACCCGTCAGGCCTCAAAGGGGTCCTCCTTTGAGTTCTCCTTTGAATCCTCCTTTGAATCCTCATCGAAATGCTTTTCGTTTCGTCTCAATCGGAGTTTCCGTTGAGATTTTACGACGAAAACAAGTGGGACTCGTCTCGGCTCCCTTTCACTCGCTATAGCGACCGAGATGACATCCTCACTCGCTATAGCGACCCGTCAGGCCTCAAAGGAGTCCTCCTTTACGTTCTCCTTTGAATCCTCTTCGAAACGCTTTTCGTTTCGTCTCAATCGGAGTTTCCGTCGAGAATTTACGACGAAAACAAGTTGGACTCGTCTTGGCTCCCTTCCACTCGCTATAGCGACCGAGATGACATCCTCACTCGCTATAGCGACCTGTCAGGCGTCAAAGGGGTCCTCCTTTGCGTTCTCCTTTGAATCCTCATCAAAACCCTTTTCGTTTCGTCTCAATCGGAGTTTCCGTTGAGATTTTACGATAAAAACAAGTAAAACTCATCTTAAACTCCTTGGCTTGTTCCTGCTCGCCCTATCTCCATCTTTGCGTTCACTTTCGAATCTCGATCGAAACGTCTCTTGTTTCTATCGGAGTTACCATTGAAACTTTACGATAAAAAAAAAAAAAAAAAAAACCGCAAAGACTTGTTTTCTCGCATGGATTCAGGTTAATCGTATAAAACGGCAGCGGTTAACTTAACATCTTAGCCGCCTTAACTATACGATTATGTTGAACCTTTTTACGAAAATCGACGTCTTATCTAAGGAGAAGATAACAGTGAAGTTCGGAAGATAAATGTCAAGTTTCAAAGGATAAACACCAATATCGGAAATGGCGAACATACACGAGAAGAGGAAAGGGAAATGAGCAAGCAAAACTGAGAAGAGACAAAACTGTATCTTCGAGAGGACTAAGATCTTGCAAACCGATCTAAACTCTCCGAAAGTCGAGAAACGATCGCCGCGCATATCAAGATCGCTTCCTAAAGAGAAAAAAAATTAGAGACATGAACGTCGTCTTAAAACCGATTCGTTTCTGGCAATTTTCTCGGAACCGACATATCCCAAGTCGTCAACGTGGAAACAACCAAATCACAGTCCAAGCGTCATCTATAAATCATCTCGAATTATCGATCATTCCAAACATTAGAAGAGGAAACGTACACAACCCTTCAAAGTATCGGTTCAATCGTTAGTATCGGTTCAACCGTTTTCTTTCGTAAAAAAAAAAAGAGGGAGTAGGTACGTATACTATACTCGTATACTCCCAAACGTATACTATACTCGTATACTCTTAAACTTCAAAATCTTCCGCAAATCGTCAAGAATAGGCGAACGACAATCTTAATATTCGTCTAAACGCTAGCAACATATCCAGACGATCATGAACATAATCTCAAAAACTATACATCATTTCTTGTCGCAATCATGCGTACAGAAAATTTGTACCAATATCAAACTGAAACTCGACGATTAGCCAAAGTATTGAAGCCTTTTCCGGCTTCAGAAAGTCAGTTTCGTTTTAAAAAAATTTTCTATGAGAAATCTTCGTCACCAAAGCATTTCTTTCAGTTTCCGTTGTACCAAGTAAGTCACGGAAAAGCATCGAAAACATTTGCGACGAAGAAAACTCGAGAATAGATGTAGCATCGTGCACATTAAAAGGAGCACTTTCCTCCCGATGGTTAGCTATATTCACCTCTGGTTGACCAATTCGTTCAAGAAACGAATGTGTCATGAGAATCCTCTCGAAAAACCTACGAAAAACGTTCTGCGACTAGATCGTATTGAAATAAACTTCGGTAACACTCCATGAGTAACACCAAGCAACTTTCACCTAAGAGCAAAATCACAGCGGGAACGCTTCTCGTAAAACCCGCAGAAACAATGCTACTTTGACATATGTATACATATCACTGATTTACGACCTTCGTAAAGTCGGTTATATGATATGATAAATTATCGTATAGCTCATAGTCGGAAATCATATGATAAATTCTTCGTAACGAAACTAAGTCCTAACAACCAAACGGTTAACGGAAAATCTAAACTTTTGACAATCGACCAAGTTTGATACATTCCACAATTCACTTTAAGCCCGCTATGTTTTACCCATAATACGCGGCATCTAAGGAAAAATTCGTAAGAAAGCTTCTAGAGCTATACAAAACATCCTCAAAAATGCACGAAATAGATCTCGGAAGGCCAACACTTCAAAAAACATTATGAAGGAAAACGCTTCTTCCATGGATAAATTTACGCTACACCTCAATCCTAATTCCTCGATCGAAAATCAAATTATTAGCATCCAAACAGGAACAACAATTTTTGCTACGAACATCCGTAGTCAAACAAGAACGTTTCTCAAACGCAGGGCTAAGACAAAACCCTTGCAACATCGCGAAAAATCTTCAAGCCCGCGAACATTTCAAGCCCGGAACGCGGCATACGAAAGAATAACAAATCTTCAGCATCGCGAGACGTCGCAGACGCCTGAAGATTCGTTCTTCGACGAAATTTCCTTCCTCGATAAAAACATTTTCTTGGAAGACCAGACAGTCATACGCACTAATATCTTCTCAAAACATATCCTTCGCGAAGACTCGAAACGGTATTTTTTTACCATTAAGTTTGTTGCTGATCACAACAAACTCTCAACGTCCTAAACAGACTTAGCCATCTCGTAGAGATGACTCTCGTACATCCGACACAAGGATAATAGCGCTATAAAAGAAATCCGAAATTTTGGTCCAGCACTTCCGATCTCCGGAGAGATGCTCGATTCCAACCATACAAGTCGTATAAGCCGAGAACCTATCGCGGACTTTAAATCGGTATGGAATCAGGATGAAACTGAAACGGGATACGTAAGTCGAATTAGTCATCGCACCCTCTAAAACCAGGAGTAAACCTAGGTCTTGCCCTAAACCCAGCGCACTGGTCTCTAACATCTCTAGGCATAGTATCAAACACCCTGATACGAGATCCCAAAATTTGTCTCTTTGCCAATATTCGAGAATCTTCAGAAATCCCGCAAGTTTACACACTGCAGAAAACTCTCGATACAGATTACGGATATAGCAGTTCACATAGAGTTAGATTACGAGATGACAACTCGTAGTCTTTCCTCTACACCCATACAAAATGCCATCGGCAGCAATACGCCTTATAATCGCTACATAAAAACTAGACCATAAAGGTCCCACTGGAAAACTAGTCATAAGAACCTTAACTCCAAGACGAACTACAAAAGGCTTGATCCCTTCAACAAGGGTACGTAGGCAGCCGTCATAAGGCGCAGCCCCAATCTTATCGCGTTTTCTACTTTTAGGAGAGCGAGAAGATCACTTACCACATACCTTTTCAACCATTAATTCCGCCTAACTCACCTAACTTGCCTAACTTGCCAAGCCACTCGCTAGAACCTCACGCTAGAAGCTCATGGTTCTAACGAGCTGGGGGGCTAACTGTTGGGGTCAAAATCGGTCACGACGGAATCAATGCCTGAAAGTCCGTAAAGATCAGCATGAACGTTTTTACGAAAAAGTAATCTTCGTAAAGATATCTTTACAAAGAGCCTTGCGGTAAAATCTTGTTCAAATCTCAATCGAACCACTAAATACCGATTGTCCGAAGGAAATTGACATGTATCCAATTCGGCCGCGGACAAGCTCGAGTACGGCAATCGGACCACGGACAAGCCAAGCTCGATCGATACGCGGCGACCAAGCATGCACACAGCTCGGTCGCTACGTAGCGACCGAGCGTCCGTCCCGCTCGGTCGCTACGTAGCGACCGAGCTCGAGCCAAGCTCGGTCGCTACGTAGCGACTGAGCGTCCGTCCTGCTCGGTCGCTACGTAGCGACCGAGCATCCGTCCCACTCGGTCGCTACGTAGCGACCGAGCATCCGTTCCGCTCGGTCGCTACGTAACGACCGAGCGTCTATCCCGCTCGGTCGCTACGTAGCGACCGAGCGTGCGTTCTGGTCGGTCGTTACGTAGCGGCCGAACTCTTCCAAAACGTCGATACCACACCAATTCATGCATTCTTGTCTATCCTACGATGCTATCTCCCGAAGAACGTAGCGAACTCATTTCATGTCTTCCGATCATTCTAAGACATCAATCAAACTTTGCGGTAAAAACCGCGGAAAGTTCGTTCTTTATCGAAAGAAGTCGTAATAAACGTTTCGAGTCGGAAGACGGCCCAAAGGGACCTAAGACACGACTCGAGGCCCAACTTACGATTTCTTAACCAAAAGCCCATAAACCGTATGACGGTTTACGCTTGGCGCGCAAGGAAGGATAAATGTCAAGTTTCCACGGATAAATACGAAATTTTGAGGATAAATACGAAGATCGGAAAAAATGGAATATCTCCATTTTATGCTATGACGGCTTAAGGGCAGAAGAGTAAAAGCGTAAACCGACCTTGGAGCTAGTATATAAGGAGTCCTAGGCGAGAGGCATGGAGAAGACTTTTTAGACTCGGAATTCTCTGCACTTAGTTCGGTTTAGGCTTTATTCTCGACAAGTTCGGTTTCTATGACTGGCACTCAATTACTAGACGAACTCGCCCAGGCAGTTCGATCTCTTGTCCAGCTCTATCAATTGAACTACGTTCGGCTTGATCCTCGAAAGGGGTACGTAGGCAGCCTTTAACAAGGTTCAGTCCGAATCAATCAAAAACCTTTTATGTATCTTTTTCGTCTTTTGTTATCGAGCTGCGACTCAACTAGGTTTGAGATTTTAGGAAGCAAGAACTATGTAACTCGCTGACAGCCTTTGCGGCCAAAGCTCTTATGATCTCTTGTAATGATCGCAACGCTCTTACGCGGACTCGAAATAAGATCAAATGTTTTTTCTAAACTCGTTTGTTATCTTTTCATGATTTCCGCATATAGTCGGTCACATGTCGTTGGCTCTCGCAGAGATCCGGGACCTCTGGGAAATTAGGGTTTTCCTAGTTTCCTTATTTAAACGGAAATCGACAGTGCGAATTTCGGTTCCCACAGGAGCCAAAGTCCAGATTCTCACTGATCATAAGAGCTTGAAGTACATTTTCACAGCCTGAGTTGAACTTGAGACAAAGAAGATGGATTAAGTATGTTGCTGATTATGATCTGGACATATCATACCATCTAGACAAGGCTAACCTATTGGCTTATTTTCTCAGTGGTTTCTTCCACTATGCTCCTCCCCCCCAACATGCTCCTCCCCCCCCCACTTGGGTCCAGCATAATGGCGTCCTGCATAATGGCGTCCTGCAGAAAAGCGTCCTTCTAGGCCATCCATACAGTGCTTCATAAGGTGACTTCCCAATGCTAGTATGGAAACTGTTGTTGTAGGCATGAGCAGTTGGAGGCAGTTGAGGACCGGTTGGGGGCAGTT